>NW_021373962.1:0-700 GCF_001605985.2 Dendrobium catenatum
ATGAGAAAGTTTTCAAAGAAAGAAATCATTCGCCCTGGAACCACTAGGTATGTTCTTAATTTTGTACATTGCAAATCATTCATATTGTATGTTCATAGTTCTTACATTTGTGCAATGTGAATCTATAGGTTTGCCACCTCCTATTTGACACTGCAGAGCTTGATGGAGGTGAGGCAACCTTTGGAAGCCATGTTTACATCAACTGAATGGCTTAACTCTGCTTGGGAGAAGAAAAGTGAGGGGAAGGAAATAAGAAAAATAATTATAAATGATTAAATTTTGGGCTACTGTTACCTATGCCATTTTGAGCACGAGACCCTTAGTGCAAGTTCTACGCTTAGTGGATGCAGAGAAGAAACCAGCTATGGGTTTTATTTATAATGCAATGGATGAGGCCAAGGAGTTGATTGCACACAACTTGGGAAGAGAGGAGGCAAGTTATAGGGAGATTTGGGATATCGTTGATGCTCGGTGGGAGGTGCAGTTACACCGTCATTTACATGCAGCTGCATATTATCTTAACCCTCAATTTCAATATTCAGAGAAAAAATCTTCAAATTCGGAGGTGAAGCTTGGTCTATATTATTGTATGGAAAGATTAATACCAGAGCAGGCAAATAGGGAGCTTGCAGATTTACTTGTTATATTCCGGAATAAAGAGGATTTTTTTGGTTTGAATGCAGCAAAAACAACCATTTCT
>NW_021373963.1:0-309 GCF_001605985.2 Dendrobium catenatum
TGATGCATCAAAGCCGTTCAAACTTGCCCAGGCCATTAGAATAGGAAAAAAAGTAGATTTTGAGAGCATTGGATCAAGACAACTTCTCTCACTCACCCTAGCCTCCCAGAGCGAGTTCTTTGTTCGTTTTAGATCCTAAGGGCCTCCTCTACCTTCCCACTACAAAATCCAAGTGGTTGCACGTCACCGGCGATGAGTTCTCGGGCGAGTCCACCACCTAATCCGTCACAAGCTCGTAGCGGTCGATCCAGGCGTGTTCGAGCTCATTTTCATGCTAGGGATCTTCACTTGGACAGTCTACAAGCTCAT
>NW_021373964.1:0-215 GCF_001605985.2 Dendrobium catenatum
TCATGGAACCCTTAGAGCTGAGGGGTGTTCGCCAGAAAGAGGATGAAACTAAGGAAGTGTTGATCCAGTGGAAGAACCTTCCTGACTACGAGGCCACGTGGGAGCCATACGAGATGGCGAAACAGCAGTTTCCTGATTTTCACCTTGAGGACAAGGTGATTCTTTGGGAGGGCGGTAATGTTACGCCGGCCCATCCTGGGCCGGCTGGACCGGTC
>NW_021373965.1:0-232 GCF_001605985.2 Dendrobium catenatum
CCTTTAATCACATTTATCCCTTTAAATTTATTGTAGGGCATACCCTTTTTTAACTAAGTTGAAAAATGAAATATAGACTTACCTCTCTCAATGTGTCTATTCTTAAAAATCCTTTGGGGTATATTTAACCGTATGAAGAATATTCATTGGTAGACTAAAATCCTAGAAAAAAATTAAATAATAATGAATACAAAATCTCTCATTATAAAATATAAAAAAATTATAATTTATT
>NW_021373966.1:0-236 GCF_001605985.2 Dendrobium catenatum
TTAAATTTATTTATGATGAATATATATATTATATAATATAGAAATAATTAATATTTTACTGTTTCAATGTAGATCTGAGACTTCAAATCATTCCTCCCTATTTTTGTTCCATTTAAAATGTAGCTTAGGCCAGCAGATCGGATAGCTTAATTAATCAGATCTCCGTCGCAACTTCACCTCCTAAGCCTAATTAAAGAGAAAAGACAAAAAACAGACGGAGAAGCCATGATCAGCGT
>NW_021373967.1:0-348 GCF_001605985.2 Dendrobium catenatum
CGACCCAATTGCCACTTGCATTGGGTGCACCTGACCTAGACCCACTCCCCACCTCAAGCCCAGGGTCTGGCCTGACCTGGATCGAGCTCAATTCAACTCAAACCAAGAAGGTTTGAGCCCAATCGAGCCACCGGATCGATCTCGGCTTCCCCAGACCAATTTGGCTCCACTCTCAGCTCCATTGTGTCCCCATCGGCCTTCTCTGGTCAACCCGATAAAGACCATGGTCGGCGGTGGTCGGAACCAATGGAGAGCAAGCTCCGGTGGTCCACCCAGGCCGATCCTGACCGAAAGCCTTCCAAAGGCTTTGACTCGCCGGCTTGAGGCTCACGAGCTCTCTGGAACGGT
>NW_021373968.1:0-219 GCF_001605985.2 Dendrobium catenatum
GAAATCTCCGGGTGGTGCTTTATCCCAAAGTTCATCTGCCTTCTGAAAATTTGACCCGGAACATCATTAAAACTCTCCTATGAAGGGGAGGTTGGAGCACGAATTTTTGGAGCCCACACCAGCATCTATTCAGGGCAATGATTAGGACGATTATAGTTGGTTTTAAACTAATGGTCCAGGACGATATATCATCGCCCGGGACGATGTAACCTATTTTCT
>NW_021373969.1:0-1436 GCF_001605985.2 Dendrobium catenatum
GCTCTAGCGGCGTCTAGAGATTTGGGAGAGATCAATCCTCCTCTTGAATAGAGGATCAATCATATCTTGCTATTTTCCGTTTCCTTTTCATCATATAATACAAATTATTTATTGTTTTCCTGTTTTTGTGTGGATTTTGGTGGAGAATTCTCGTTGTTTTCCGAAGATTAATAGGAAATACTTGAGATCTACAAGTGTTTCCTATCAAATTGGTATCAGAGAGCTTTCTTGGGCGAAAAAATAAGATATCTTGGTTGTTTTGCAATTTAAGCCTAGATCCAATTAATGACAACAAAGAAGATGGAGGCTTTCGAAGGCGGAATGGAGCAATTCAAAACTGGCTTGGAGAAGTTCTCTACATGGGGAGAAAATTTTTCATATATGGAAAACTGTATGGAAAATCGATTTAGAAGGGTAGAGAAGATGTTAAGAAGGCTCTTGGAGATGCAAACAAAAACTTCAATGGTGGTTCTGATGGCTAACCCTAATCAAGGTTTGACCGGGATTCCCTTGGCCGAATCGAAGGGAAAGGAGATCGGACAAGAGAAGTCTGACGAGGGGAGTTTCTTTCATCAAGAGCCACCTCCTGCGGCTCCGATAAGGTGTGGCTTAGGGTTTCTAGATAAGAAGACAACAAAGATGAAATCTTTTGGTGGAGGCAATAAGGCGACCGACCACTATGAGAGGCATTCTGGGCAAAGGGAGCCACTCATCGGAGGAGGGGATCAAGAGCCACCTCTTAAGGCTTCGATAAGGAGTGGAATAGGGTTAGCGGATGGGAGGACAACAAGAATGGCATTTCATGGTGAAGGTGGTGGGGTGGTCGACCACTATGGGAGATTTTTCGGGCAAGGAGAGTGGAGGACCAAAGGAGGGGGCCGAACCATGGGGATCGGGTCATGTGAGGCAAAGAGAAGGAAGAGGAGATTCCCACCCTCGATACATGGGGGAAATATGGTGAGATCACGACAACCGCTATACTAGAGGAAGAAGATATTCGGGTGGTAGTGATCCTAGGGTGAGGAAGTTAGGGATGCCAATATTAGAAAGGTGAGGATGCTTATGGGTGGGTGTACCGGGTGGAGATCTATCTCATGGTGAATGGTGTGACGGAGGAGGAGAGACTGGCGACAACGGCCCTATGTTTGAAAGGAAAAAACTTTAGTTTGGTTCCAATTGACGATAGTATGACCACCAACAGAGCAGCTAAAGAAAGATATCAACAGCATCCCATCCTTTCACCTTGAGGAAAAGGTGAATCTTTGGGAGGGGAGTATTGTTAGACCGGTCTAATTTGAATTTAGGGATTCAATTAAATATTGTTTTGAGAGGGAACAACTCAATTAAATATTGCTTTGTGCGGGACTCAATTAAATAATGTTTTAAGATGGAACAACAAAATTAAATATTACTTTGGGATGGAACAACTCAATTAA
>NW_021373970.1:0-1313 GCF_001605985.2 Dendrobium catenatum
CTTGAAGCTCCACGTGAATTCGAAGATGGCGCCAGTTCTGCCATGGATGAGTTGTGTGAGATTAATTTGGGCACTGAATCGGATCCTCGGCCTATCTTTCATAGCGCTTTGTTATCCGAATCAGAGGCTCAAGAGTATGTTGCACTCATTTCTGAGTTTAAAGATTGCTTTGCCTGGAACTATACAGAGATGCCCGGTTTAGATCCAGAAGTAGCAGTCCATAAGTTAGCTATTAGTCCCGATGCAGTCCCTATTAAGCAGTCACCTCGTCGAATGAGGTTAGAGATTGAACAACAGGTGATAGCCGAGACTAAGAAGCTTATAGAAGCTGATTTCATTCGTGAAGAGAAGTATCCCACTTGGCTTGCCAATGTTGTTTCAGTCCGAAAGAAGTGGTCAGATTCGTGTCTGTATAGACTTCCGTGATTTGAATAAGGCATGTCCTAAGGATGATTTTCCTCTCCCTATCCCTGAGCTTATGGTTGATATTGCTTCGTCCCATAGCATTTTCTCCTTCATGGATGGTTCATCTGGCTACAATCAAATTAAGATGGCCCCTGAAGATGAGAAATTTACGGCCTTTCGCACCCCTATAGGTGAGTTTTGTTACAAGGTGATGCCCTTTGGCCTCAAGAATGCCGGGGCTACTTATCAACGTGCCATGACTATCATTTTTGATGAGTTGATTCATGAGCAAGTTGAATGCTATGTGGATGATTTAGTGGTCAAAAGTAAGGTCCGTAGTGATCACCTCCGAGACCTACGAATTGTTTTTGAGCGCTTAAGAAAGCATGATTTGAAGATGAATCCCCTAAAGTGCGCATTTGGAGTTAGTGCGGGAAAGTTTCTTGGTTTTATTGTTCGCTACCGTGGCATTGAGATTGATCCATCCATGATCAAAGCCATAGTGGATTTGAAACCTCCTAGGAGTCTTACCCAGTTGAGGTCTTTTCAGGGTAAGCTCGCTTTCTTGCGGAGATTTATCTCCAATCTTACCGGTAGATGTCATCCCTTTGCCGCTTTAGCAAAGAAGGATGCCCGCTTCCATTGGGATAAGAATTGTTAGGAGGCCTTTGAGAGCATAAAGCGCTACCTGACGAATCCCCCTGTGTTAGCTGCGCCCATCCCTGGTAAACCGTAGATTCTTTACACTACTGCCTTGGATGAGTCACTTGGTGCACTTTTAGCTCAAGAAAACGAAGAAGGCAAAGAGAACACCTTGTACTACCTTAGCAGACGGTTGATTCCTGCAGAGCTAAAATACCTGGCAATGGAGAAGCAGTGTTTGGCTTTGATCTTTGCTGTGCAGAAGC
>NW_021373971.1:0-290 GCF_001605985.2 Dendrobium catenatum
TTGAGAAATTTTTTTAAAAAAAGTGAATTTCAAACAAATACAAATATCTCAAACTTCATTGATAAAAAAATTTGTCAAAATTAATTTTAGACAATACTAAGTCTCAAGAGTTTTCCTATGAGAACAAAAAAATTCAATATTTTTGTGTACAAATAGATTTTCTATAAATTTTGGTAGATTTTTAAAATTAATTTTAAATTAAAAATGGCGGACGCCATCATGAAAGTGATGCATGGTAAACGTGACTTGATATCATAACAGGACACATGGCGGCATGGTTGTGCTCTAAG
>NW_021373972.1:0-200 GCF_001605985.2 Dendrobium catenatum
TTGCTCTTAATAGCAACATGGTCAAATTTAAATTGGCCAAGGAATTTTAGTCGTTGGGACCTTTGGAATCTGAGTACATGAAGAAAAGAAGAGATGGTAAAGGAAATGTGGCAGGTGGGGACGGTTCCCCTCTGTTAGATTAATGTCGGCCGTCGTATTCTGGAATTGTAGGGGGGCCAGGAAGAGAGAGGCCTCACTGT
>NW_021373973.1:0-406 GCF_001605985.2 Dendrobium catenatum
AATCAAAATCTGCGTGGTGTGACACAATTTTTCCCACAAGTAAAAAATAGAAATTCTAAGTCTCTCAAGTGTTTGTGTGTAGGGTTACTTAGCATTAGTCACACCAAAGATTACAATTGACTCAAGAGAAAAAATAAAAATAAAATTACATACTTGACACAACCCTAATCTACCCCATCTTGAGCTGGTTCTGATTTTCGTCCGATCTTTGGGTCCTGAAAAGTTAGTAGTAAAAGACGATCCAAGTCAAGTAAGAGTGTTTGCTAATCATTAAAATATATTTCATAGACCTGAAGTTATAACAATCTCCCCCTTTTTTATGATGGCAAAACACTACGAAAAAATTAAAGAATAGCAGTAAGTGATGCAAGATACATCCTAAAACTACTCCCCCTTTTGACATCTC
>NW_021373974.1:0-240 GCF_001605985.2 Dendrobium catenatum
TTTGAAATTGAGGACGATCATATTACAATAATCAACTGTGGGGTTGAAATCTAGTTACAGACAGAGATTGAAAATCCTACGACGTTTGGTGGTCGGTGGAAATCCGGCTTTAGTCAACAGTCGGGTAGAAATCCAATGTTAGTCGGTGGTTGGGTAGCAGTTCGGCGTTAGTCGGTGGCTGGGCGAAAATTTGATGACAGCCAGTGGCTGGATGGAAGTTCGGCGGTTGTCGAGGTGTAG
>NW_021373975.1:0-282 GCF_001605985.2 Dendrobium catenatum
TATTTTTAAAATTCGTAAGTTGTTTGTATGGGAAGATACCGAGTGGTACGAGCATGTACCTAGTAGTACCGAGCATGTACCTAGCAGTACCGAGCATATATTGAGCAGTACCGAGCATGTACTGAGAGGTACCGAGCATATACCTAGCAGTACCGAGCACGTACATAGCAATACCGAGCACGTACCTAGCGGTACCGAGCATGTACTGAGCGGTACCAAGCATGTACCTAGCGATACCTCATTTAATAACCGGACACGCGTGTCCGACATGCGTGTCCAATT
>NW_021373976.1:0-279 GCF_001605985.2 Dendrobium catenatum
TTTTTTTTTTTTTGAATAATTACAGCATTGCATTAAAAGAAAAGCATCAAAGAACTAGATTCAAGTAATAAAAGGATCACATTCCTCCTTGATTAACCATCAAGAAGGAAGGAATACCTTCTAAAGAAAAACTATCAAAAGAAAAACTACTTTCCAATGCCAGAGTAGCACAATAATTAGCTACTTTATTACAATATCTATAGGCATGATGAAAAACAACTTTATTGAAATCATTAAAAAAAAAATCCTTTGCCAGCCACTTATCCAAAGGCCATTTAT
>NW_021373977.1:0-204 GCF_001605985.2 Dendrobium catenatum
GTTTGAAATCAATAGGGTGATTAGAGGAAATGACTTATATTATCATATTGCTAGAGTTTCTGGAATGACCAAAAATGCTTGAATCATCCAGCACATTCTCAGATCTTCTATTATTCCAAAAGCTGGTGATAGAATCAACATTACTCCACTCCTTTCTATTGTGACAATTTTGATTATGAATAAAAGTCCTATTGATGAAGCCCA
>NW_021373978.1:0-276 GCF_001605985.2 Dendrobium catenatum
TGGAGATAGAAAACCCTTTGCCTAAAGATTTGAGATTTTCTAAAAATCACCCAAAAGAGTTGATAATTGGTGAACCTAGTGAGGGTGTAAGGACTAGGCGAGGATTAAACAAAGAAGTCAATCATTCATCTTTCATTTCAACAATAGAACCCATTAATATTGATCAAGCACTTTCAGATGAATTTTAGATTTTGTTCATGCAAGAAGAGTTAAATCAATTTGTAAGAAATAAAATTTGGAAATTAACTACAAGGACAAAGGATCAAAGTGTAGTTG
>NW_021373979.1:0-526 GCF_001605985.2 Dendrobium catenatum
TTCGCAGATGGAACAGGTGAATTTGGGCAGCAGCTCTGAATCAACAGATGAAATTCCAGATGAGGCAATGATCGATTCTGAAGATAATGCACCGTTAAATGTTTCCGAACAGGAAGAGATCGCCCAGGTGCTGTTAAGAAGTGGTAAAGCACTGTCGTATCCACCAAAGAAAGGGATTTCTGATAAAGATAAAGGGAAAGAGATTATCGTCAATGAAGAAATTATTCCTAAGGACTCTTAGAAAAAGGAGACTCCAACTAAAGGGGTAGATTATAATATCCTATCCCATTTGAGAAAAATCCCAGCACAGCTTAGCATATACGATGCTCTAGTGATGTCCAAAAATCTTCGGGAGACCCTGATTCAGGCTCTCAGGGACCCTGAAAGATATGAGGCTTATTTTGCTGAGCGTAACTTGACTGAAGTCTTGCAAGCTCGGAATGAACAAATCATTACTTTTGCCGAAGATGATATGATGCTTGGAACGGTAGACCATAATCGACCTTTATATGTTACTGCAGAAAGT
>NW_021373980.1:0-303 GCF_001605985.2 Dendrobium catenatum
CTTATAATGTCTAAGGACCTTCGGAGACTTTGATTCAGGCTCTCAATGACCTCGAAAGGTATGAGGCATATTTTGCTGAAGTCCTAGAAGCTATAATGAGCCATTCATCACCTTCACTAAAGAGGATATGATGGTCAAAATGGAAGATCATAATCGCCCTCTATATATTACTTTAAAAACTGATGGGATGATAATCAATCAAATCCTAATTAATCTATGGTCATCCATAAATCTAATGAGCTTGAAAGCAGTAAAATTATTGTGCGTTGCTCGAGTTAGATAAGCTGATGATACATGGCTTTA
>NW_021373981.1:0-380 GCF_001605985.2 Dendrobium catenatum
GGTGGTCTGGATAAACTTTGGCAGCCGTTGGCGGACGGGTGAAAGTCCGGCGGTGGTTGGCGAAATGGCGGAAGTTCGGAGGTGATCGGCGGATTGGAGGAAGTCCGTCGGTGGTCTGGAAGAACTTTAGTTATGGTCAGCGGACAGACGAAAGTCTGACGGTGGTCGAGAAGAACTCTGACTGTGGTATGGTTGATGGACAAGAGGAAGTCTGACTATGGTTGGGAAGAATTCCAGCGGTGGTTGGTGGACGAGTTGAATTCCAGCGATGGTCGGCATACCGGCGGTGGTCGGCGGAGCGGCGGTAGTTCGGCGGAGGTCGGTGGAGAGGCAAAAGTTTGGCGGAGGTCGGTGGACTCGCGGAAGTCTATCGGCGGACC
>NW_021373982.1:0-728 GCF_001605985.2 Dendrobium catenatum
AAAACTATGTATAAGTTTGTACATGCTATGTACAACCCTTATACATACTATGTACAAGTTTATGCAACTAATATAGATGATACGTACAAGCATTATACACACTATGTATATTTTTGTCCAAGCTTTCAACACTACATTCAATACTATATATAAGTATTATACACACTATGCACATATTTATACATGCTATGTACAAGCATTATACACACTATTAATAAGTATTATACACTCTGAATAAGTTTATATATACTATGTATAAATTTATACAAGCAATATATAAGCATTTTATATGCTATATACAAGCATTGTACAAGCTATATAAAAGTATTAAACTTACTACATATAAGTTTATACAAACTATCTATAAAAAATATACACACTATGTACATATTTATACACGCTATGTACAAGCATTATACATATTTTATATAAGTTTATACACATTATGTATAAATATTATAAATATTATGTACATGTTTTATACACACCATGTACAAGTTTTACATGCAATATATAAGTATTATACATAATATGTACAAATATATATATAATATATACAAACATTTTACATATTATAAATAAGAATTATACACACTATGTATATATTTATACACGATATATATAAGAATTATACACACTATGTACGTGGTATGTATAAATATTATACACACTATGTATAAGTTTATACATTATATGTACAAGCATTAAACATGAATTATATAAGTTTA
>NW_021373983.1:0-336 GCF_001605985.2 Dendrobium catenatum
GGTTCTCTGCCTTCACCAGGAGGGTGAAAAAAGGATGACGATTATTCGCTTTCATCAGGAGGGTGAAAAAGGACGACGGTTCTCTACTTTCACCAGGGAGGGTGAAAAGGGATGACTGTTCTCTACCGCATCAGGCTATGGGAGCAAAAGAAGAGTCACTATGTTTAGTTCAATACCTAAAGAAGTCTTTACAGAATGGATGTAGATCTAGTTGGATCGAAGCACTATAAAATTTGGTGTTCTTTTGTTCTATTTTATTTTCAGCATTTTTATTTTTTGGACTTTAATGTTTTGTGGTTGAAATTTTTTTTTATGAAAATCATATCCAAACTACTG
>NW_021373984.1:0-520 GCF_001605985.2 Dendrobium catenatum
CTAAATCTCATTAATCTTGAACCTAGATGCTACATTAAAGCCTCCAAGCATGCCAAATGATGTTAAGCAATTGTTTTGATTAAAAAAATATATTTAGGTATATATAGTTTTGAAAAATATTTAATTTTCTTTGGGAAATATTTAATTTTGAATTTTGAAATTGAACACGTCATTATAAACAATATATCATCTCAAAAGGCGATCATATCGTTCCCTAATGGGTTCAGTTTTCAAAATTATAATCGTATCCGGATTATTGTAGTCAAACTCAAAGGGAGAATCACATTTGACCCCGGAGGATCAAAATGGAATCTAACAAATTATTTGATTATTCTAACTCGGATAAAAGATCATTAATTTCATAATCGAAACCACGATAATAATTGATATATCTCTCTGAAGAAAGAAGATATCAATTATTATTGATTGTTCGAAAATGATGATAATGATCGCCGGGTTTGATTTTTCCAAAGAAAATTAATAAGAGATTTTGAAAAATTATTGGTTTTGAAAATAATTT
>NW_021373985.1:0-248 GCF_001605985.2 Dendrobium catenatum
ATCAACTTTACTTTAAAAAATTCACCACCCTGAAATCCGTCTTTAGGTCTAAGTCCACTTTTATGGCATCCTATTGACTTTTGGCTTAAGTCTGCTCTTACGACAGTCAATTCAATCTTAAATCCATCTTTAGGTCTAATTCCGCTTTTACGACATCCTTCTGACTTTCTGGCTTAAGTCTACTCTTACAACAACCAATCCAGTTTAAACCAGTCTTTAGGTCTAAGTCCGCTTTTACAGCATCCTAT
>NW_021373986.1:0-386 GCF_001605985.2 Dendrobium catenatum
GGCAACCCTTCATCGAGTATTTCAAAGAAAGAAAACTACCAACAGATAAATCTCTTGCCACGCAAATTAGGAAGAGAGCATTGCGGTATGCATTTGTTAACGACACATTGTACCGACGAGCTTTTGATCAAATGATGCTAAGATGCCTAGGGACTAAGGAAGCTGATAGAGTGGTAACAGAAGTTCGCGAAGGACTTTGTGGTGCACATCAGTCAGGTCCCAAGATGGCGACTAAAATTAAAAGAATGAGTTATTATTGGCCAACAATGGTGAGGGACAGTATCGACCACGCTAAGAGGTGTCACGAGTGTCAAATCCACAGTGATGTTATACATCAACCTCCAAATCCTCTGCACCCAACAATAGCATCCTGGCCATTCGAATGC
>NW_021373987.1:0-291 GCF_001605985.2 Dendrobium catenatum
TATTAGCTAATATTTTTTATAATTATGTATCTAAAGAAGAATAACATCTTATATTCATAAATATTCATAAAATTTAAAAGAAGTAATCACTATTTTTTGTGGATAATGCATTTTCTATAATCGAATTTAATTAACCTATTTTGAAATTTAATTAAGATTTGAATATTTAAAATTGACTAACCTTTAAGAAGTTCAATTGGAAAATCATTTGAAGTAATAAAATTCCAACTTATGTGGAAAGAGAAAAGAAAATATTGGATAATAAAGTAGTGGGCGGGATGGTTTATGGAT
>NW_021373988.1:0-1819 GCF_001605985.2 Dendrobium catenatum
TCTTGGATAATTTGGCCGGTATCTAAATAAATTTTAGTGGTCTTATTTTGGACCCCGTTAAAAAATTAACGGGAAACTCTTTTGTATGACCTTTTTGTAAACTAAATTCCCGTACTAATTAGAATGTTGTAGTTACATTTTTCTTGTAGCTTGATGTTTGACTTAGTACTAGGTCCAAAATCTCTTTACCTAATCTTTTGAAAAATAAACAGTTACTTCTTTTAGTAACTTAATGTATTATTTGGATTAGATCCAAAAAAATTTTAAGTCTTCAAAATTTTAAACTTCTTCGTGTCCTAGCCAATATGTTGCAGTTATATATTTTTTTGTAACTCAATATGTGACTGGACAAATCTTAAAAAACATTTTGAGCTTTTAAATCAAAGTTTTCTCCTTATCTAAACCAGCATATTACAGTTATATATTTTTATAGTTTAATATGTTTGGTAGGATAGAATCCAAAAGCTTAAACCTTCAAATCAAAATTTTATGGCTTTTCTAATAACATATTGTAGTTACATGTTCTTTGTAGTTTGATATGTTTGCTAGGACAGGGTCCATAATTTGATATATGCAAGATTTTCAAGATTAAATTCAATTTGATTTGAGAAAAGTTTGAATGTTCAAATACAAGTCAAACTTATAAAAATATATATATTTTTTTAGAGAAAATAGCAGGTTGATTTCTTTTAAAAAGAAATTTATCTCTATCTTATTTAAATTGTAATTAGAACTTTATTGTGGTTGACTCCTCTAAACACTTTAAAGAATAAGACCAATTGTTATCAATGCTAAAAAGAAAAGTGTGTTCCCTCCCTCCCTCCACTTGGGTGGATTAACGCATTAGATAAAGATATATTTAATCTAATTTCCTTTTGGAACCTCAAAGCACAAATTTTTTGCTAATTTTGCAAAGTTCCTAGCAATCATCTGAATTAAATTCAAATATATTTTCAAATCTTCTATTCAACCATATTATGATTTTTCTAATCTTAGGAATGTATAAATATTGGTTGATATATTGAAGTTTGAAAATTATTCTAAATTCATTCAATTCCCTCACCTTTAAACCTTCTTGTAGGTTAAAGTTTAATATACCTATAAATCCTATTTCCTAAGAGTACTGCATGGATACGATGATTTGTCCTCTGCCATGTGTTTTAACTCTGATAAAATGTGGATTTTAAGGCATCCGATGAAGATAAATAGACAAGTTATACAAAAGCCAATGTTTACAATATGAAGTTTTCTCTTATGATGATATTTTTAAATCAAATATTAGCTAAGTTTACTCTTGGCTTTATTACTCCATTTGAGAAAACTCATGAGCAATTTTTCTTAAGATTGATCATCTTAAATTCCTCTTTTAGTCAAAGACTTGGGATAATTCAAGGTTCCTTATTAAGGCTAACCCATGATATGATAAACAATTCTTTGCCATGTGGCTTTTCCTTAAAATTAATTGACACACCTTGAATTGATACCGAGTCAGGTGATTTTATAACATCTTTAATAGTTTTCTTCTTCAGTAATAATAAAATTAAATTATCATATTATGGTTCATCCGTTATAATATCAATATGTATCTTCTTTTGAATTAGAATTTATGTCAAATTGAAATTGGAGGAAGTGGAAATTTTAATCATCTTCTTATAATTATACATCTCATAGGCATATTGTGAATTGATGAATTTATTTTATAATTATCTCAACTAAATTTTCTATTCATACTATAGGATCGGGTCCAATTTGTAAATCAATATTCCTTGTATAAGAGTGTTAATTTTTTTACTCTTATACTTGAAAGATGATTTTACAA
>NW_021373989.1:0-326 GCF_001605985.2 Dendrobium catenatum
TCGTCCAGGCTGATATGGACATCGGCCTGGCCGATCAATATAAATCTCAGAAGATCGGCCAGAGCATCGCCCTGGATGCACTCTTGGACGATTGAAAAATGGCTTGATCGTCCAGGACGGTCTCAAGATCATCCTGGCAGATCAGTTCAAATCAGGGGAAAATCGTCCTGAGCATCGCCCTGTTTTTGAGCTGGCCGATATTTATCATCCTGAAGTAACTTAAGGTTTTTGAATGGATCGTCCTAGCCGACCCTGCGATCATCCAGAATGATATGATCGTATCAATCATCTTAATTACTCCCTTGATTTTCTGATCAATTAAGGCA
>NW_021373990.1:0-506 GCF_001605985.2 Dendrobium catenatum
TTAAATTCTGGCCGATCCAGCCATATATTCCACTTCATTCCTTCTCCTCTTGTGTCTCCTTGCTAATCCCTTGCTATGGCCGATGGGAAACAAGTTCCACAGACTTCTGGGAGTTCCTCGAGGGCTACTATGGACCCTCGATTCAGGGAGGCAGAGGATCAGGCTGCCTACCGTCGTTACAAAGAGTGTGGCATTACCCTTTCTCGAACAATCAATCCTGCATATCTCTCGTATCCGGTAATGGATCTATTTGCCCACACTTCTCTTTGTTTCATACTCACCCTCGCTGTCCCTTTTTCTTCTGAACTCCTGCTAGAATTTTATGCAAATCTTTGCATAAATCCTACTTTCACAGCCCTGACATCCTATGTGAATCGACGCCCCATCGAGATCACATATCAGGACTGTGCGGAGCTTTTACAGCTATCCACCACCGGGGATAAGCTGCACATAATTATTTTAGATCCGAATTTTGATTGGTCCATGGCAAACCACTTCCTTCGCCA
>NW_021373991.1:0-1409 GCF_001605985.2 Dendrobium catenatum
ATAATTTAAAATAATGATATTTTCATTATTATTAAAATAAAATAAAATATATTAAAAAAATTAAATTGAAAGTATTTTGAAATTAAAGGAGATTCAAATACGAACAATTCGATATATTGTACGTATTTTTTTAGCTCAAAATTCAATTTATTATGATTTTTTAAAAGAAAATAGCTTTAAATATTTAAAATAAAAGGAAATCCGGAAAAAACCTCGGCGCGCCACTTGTCTGCTTGGGATTGGACCCGCGCTCTATGGCCAATCATTGTCGGTGACGCAATGATTACACGGCCAGGCAATGATTGTCGCAATCATGCGGCAATCAAAGCCGCGTACGCGGCTTCTTGTGGCCACGTCAGCGTGGCTCGGTGAGCGTCCGATCTTCTGTTGAATCGAGCGGATGGTGATGATCAAGGCGGATGGGATCTCGTCCGGCAGAACCCGATACATGGCTTGGATCGCTCGTGGTTTGACCCGATCTGAACTATTGATCATAACAGTTCTGGGATCCCGTAGCCCATGTAGCGCCCGATCCGAAGCCCTAAAGGGATTTTCGTCTCATTCTCCTAAACAGCTGAACCAAATTATGTAAAATTTTAAACACATGCTTTATGAATGAAGAGCATCCATGGGGTGTGATTTTTGAGATTTAATATTCATCGTATGAAGAGTTATTTAGACTAGTGTGCTCTAGACTAGGGTTTGCAATAAACCTCAATCCAATGAATGGATTCGGAAGATATTTATACGGTTGAGCTTATAGACTGTCCTCGTACGATTTCGTAGTTGAACTTGAGCTTTGATTCACCCTCGATCGATAGGCAGAGGCCTTAGAATGTTTGCAGATTCGGTTGGCCAGAGATCTCTCCATCGGCGAATGTTTGGCAGTGGGATTTGGTCGTGGAAGATGTAGGTAAGTGGGGAGAGTTCTCACAAAGAGTCTTGCCACTTGAGAGAGTCTTGAGAGAGAGATATGAGATAAAGCTCCCAAAAAGGACCTAATTTTTTATATTTAAATCCCCTAGAGTTAAGATAGACAGTTGGGATGAGATCAAGGGCCAAATAGAAGGGAAACTAGTCTATTTAGGCCACGGTTTGGATTTAAAATCAATAGCGAGGAGTTATCATGCAATAAAGGCCTTTAATGAGCCTTAAATGGGTTGATTTAACCTATTTATGACTTAGTTTGACTAAGTCAAAGTTTGACTTGGCAAACCAGTCAATTAGGTCAGAGGGAACAAAAGTTTGAGCCAAGCCAAGGTCTAAATTGATTTAGATTTAATTTGGATTCAAAGTGGTTTAATAGGTCAACCTGGGTTGACCTGCTCAATTAGGTTGACCCAGGACTCGGGTCTGGGCTCAACAGGCTCAGGTCTGTTTGAATAGTTGCTATTTGAATGAGTTATATT
>NW_021373992.1:0-204 GCF_001605985.2 Dendrobium catenatum
ATCAGGATTTCAGCCGCCTAAGGTCCAAAAAACGATGTTCTGATACCAATTTGATAAGAAACACTTGGATTCACAAGTGTTCCTAGCCAAAATCAGTAAACTGCAGCAGATTTATTGCTGTCCACAGCAGGAAACAGCCCAAAAACAGGAGTTTTATACGAGAAATTTGAGAAAAAATGAAGAAAAACTCTTGTATTTCACTAG
>NW_021373993.1:0-440 GCF_001605985.2 Dendrobium catenatum
AATGTATACATGCTTGATTTAAATTATCTTAAATCTTCTAATGCCTTTTTGTCTCAAAACTTGGGGATATGGTATCCTAGGCATAACTCTTCTTTTGAAATCATTAGATAATCTAACTCAGATTTTAAAGGATATAGGGTTGTTCATAAAATTACTTCTAGAACTTGTTAATTTATTATAAACTCTTTAGTTTCCTATTCTAGTAGAAAATAAAATTTAGTAGCCATTTTTACTACTGAAGCATAATATATAGCATTAGGTAGTTGTGTGGCACATATTCTTTATTAAAAATAATAACTTACTGATTTAGAATTTTAAATTGGCATTATTTAAATTTTTTGTGATAATACAAGTGACATATATACATTTCAAAGAATCCTATTGAACACTCCAAAACTAAGCATATAGATATAAGGAATCACTTCATCAGAGACCACGTC
>NW_021373994.1:0-622 GCF_001605985.2 Dendrobium catenatum
GACTCTCACCATGCAGCACTTTGTCCCATACAAGGTTCAAAAGATGGATCCCATGGCATAGCACTTTGTCTTGTATGGAACTTAATTCCCATCTTCCGGCTAGTATATTGTTATGATATCATTTATAATAGCTCAAACTCTTAACTAACAAGATATTATCAGCTTTAGTCTAAGTGCCTCATAGTTTTATCCTGTTGATGTAACATCTCAAAAGGTCAGCTATCCTGGGATTTTTTCTGGATGAGCACGCTTAACTGCGGAGTTTTTTAAATGAAATTTTAATAATTACACCAAAAAGCGTCTCAATGTTTAAAAGTTTAACTTCTTTTACTTAAGGAGTTTCATAGTTGATCTATCCAGATACCTGTAGGTGGGTAGTAGGCCGCATCAAAGGCCACTATTGGCTTACTTGACTTGACTTCACATCAACACATTGGCCAGAGCATCTAGTTAATCTAATGGTTGACCTAATTTGATTGCAATTGCATACTGGCATTTAAGTATCTTGGTCATTGCATATGCATTACATTGGAGGTCAATAGGATTATTTTTTTGTTTATTTATTTATTTTATTTTATTTTTATTTTTATTTTTTTAGAGGTCAATAGGATTATATTTTACA
>NW_021373995.1:0-207 GCF_001605985.2 Dendrobium catenatum
GAATGATGATTGTACTTCTTTTATGATTCTCTCTACCAATGGTGTTGTGATGTGATGTGTTATTAATTTGTATGTATTTATGTTCTATGTTTTTATGAAATATGTGTGTATTGATATCTATCGTGCTCAATGTATTATCATTCACCATGATATTAATAAAAATTATCCTATCATATTTTAGTTATTTTTTATCTTTTTTAGAAATGT
>NW_021373996.1:0-310 GCF_001605985.2 Dendrobium catenatum
CATCACTCTGAACAATAGATCCAAGATATATAAAACAAGTACTTTTATTAATGACTTGATCGCCCAAAGTCACAATCCCCTCACTAGGTCTATTACTACTAAAATTACACTCCATATATTCCATTTTAGATCTACTCAAGCGAAAACCTTTAGTCTCTAATGTTGACCTCCATAATTCAATTAGTTTACTTTCAACTCCCTCTCTAGTCTTATCAACAAGAAGAATATCATCAGCAAATAGCATACACCAAGGTACATCCTCTTGCAAATGTATAGTGAGAACATCCATGACTAGAGCAAAAAGATATGG
>NW_021373997.1:0-221 GCF_001605985.2 Dendrobium catenatum
AAGGAAGACGATTAATTAGATAGACCGATGTGTTGACAGCATCAGCCCAATAGCTCATAGGCATTCCGGCGTTGTGAAGAAGAGTCCGAGCTGTGGAGATGACATGTCTGTGCTTTCGTTCGGCGACCCCGTTCTGTTCTGGGGTATAGGGACAAGCAGTCTGATGACTGATCCCGGCAGTCCGAGTAAACGCGTGAAATTTGTGGTTGACGAACTCGCCG
>NW_021373998.1:0-301 GCF_001605985.2 Dendrobium catenatum
AGTTTTCTACTCCAATCAACCTTCGACTGATGTAGTAGAGCTCATTTTCTTTGCCTTCTTCATTATTCTGGGCCAATAGTGCTCCTAGTGATTCTTCTAGTGCAGTTGTATACAGTATAAGAGGCTTTCCCGGAATTGGCACTGCGAGAATGGGTGGATTCAACAAATATCTCTTGACGCTGTCAAACACCTCCTTACATTGTGCATCCCATTTGAAACGGGCATCATTCTTCATTAGCTTTGAAAATGGTTGGCACCTACCCAATAGATTTGATATGAATCTCCGAATGAAAGCCAGTTG
>NW_021373999.1:0-427 GCF_001605985.2 Dendrobium catenatum
GCTCTCTAATTAAACCTTTTAAAATTCAATTAATACCATAAATTTCAAACCTTCATAACTAATTCAACAAGGATCCAAATCACCCAAACTCACTTGCATTCAACTCATACTGATGTCTAGTATTTATTAAAAATATCAAAGTTCCATAAAAGTATTAAAATAAAAAAGTCAACAAACCGGTCAACTCTAAGTCAAAACTAGTTCAGAACTTCAAACCTTCGTAATAAAATGTAGAAAAATCTGATTTCAATGTACTTACTGTCTAACTGATCGTAGTGAGGTCTAGTATTTTAATAAAATACAAACATTCCATAATTTGAGCTTAATCAATAATTCAACTTTTGACCCTTTAATTAAATGATTAAAATATTCAAAAATTCATAAAAGCTCAAATCGCTCTAAAACTCCAAAAAATATTGGTTTAATG
>NW_021374000.1:0-206 GCF_001605985.2 Dendrobium catenatum
CCTCTTAATCATTTGGACCTTGTCAGAACGACAAGTGAGAACAAATTCAAAAATATAGTGAGAAGTAGAGTGACCCCAATCGACCCGAAAAGAGCCAAGGATTTGAATTTTGTTGACTCGGATCAAGTTTCAGAGAAACTGAACTAGGTTCTCCCTTGTATAAATTTTGAATTAAAGTCAATTTCAAAAGGCGTAAATTGGATAGA
>NW_021374001.1:0-248 GCF_001605985.2 Dendrobium catenatum
CCGTTCAAGGGGGAGTTTCTTCCCATTTGGATATCCGAAATCGATGAATCAAGATGTTCGTGAGAAGACAAAGAAATGGACCACGAGAAGAATCCCAAATCTCAAAGTCATTTGAGTCTTAAGATAAAATCCGGGTTGTAGTCAGTGGTGCCCGGCCACTTTAATTTTCTGCAAAATTCTGTGATGTAATAATAAGGGGCACTTGCCTACGGATATTCAATTTGATATATTTAATTTGATTGATTTAT
>NW_021374002.1:0-226 GCF_001605985.2 Dendrobium catenatum
AACAACTCTCCGATCTTCTCCGACAACGCCAAGAGCCTAAGCAAGAAAACCCTAGATCTCAAATTACATTCAAATTCAAGATGCCCCTCTCCCCCTCCTAATCCTCCTAATTAACAATAAAGGATTCCTACAAATTACCTAAACACCCTTTTGCATTCAAAAATTTCCCTCCCACCTCATTAAATCAGGCCCAAGTGGGGTCCACCTTGTCCGCCCCCTCCTCTGG
>NW_021374003.1:0-275 GCF_001605985.2 Dendrobium catenatum
TGGATTGTTAATACGATTTTCTGCAGGTGGCCACACTCATGCAGGGCAGATAAAAAGGGGGCTAATTAATTAATAATAAATAAAATGCTACAGGTGCTTCAGCTGCTTAGCCCCCAAATGAAGAAGAGTGTGGTCAAGTGTGGCTGATGGATTTAATTCAAAATGCAAACATATAACTAATTGGGATAATTTTTATTATAAAATGCTTAGGATAACCCTGCAGGTGGTCTAGATTTTCATTTTCTTTCTGTGATGTAAATGTGAATGTAAATGTA
>NW_021374004.1:0-423 GCF_001605985.2 Dendrobium catenatum
TAACAAAATTTCTAGTTCATTGGATGGTTGGAAAGTTAATTTTTTATCTATGGCCGGCATAATACATGCAATTTCTTAAATTCTCTATTGCTAATACTTTAACTTACTGGATTAGGGGAGCTATAATACCTAAAATCTCTTACAATGTTATTGAGAGGATGTGCTCTATGTTTCTTTTTGAAGGCAAAACTAATGAAAGAAAATTACATACCATTGCCTAGTCCAATATTTGCTCCCCCGAAGGTTGCAGGTGGACTAGGTTTACCTTCGATTAAGCCTCTTAATCATAGTTTTAATTGCTCTCTTATTTAGAGAAGCCTCTCTCGTGACAGTGGCTTGGCCTTATAGTATAGAGAGAAATTCTCTTCTCCTTGGAAGCCTCCTCCGGTGGGAGCTTCCAAAATGTGGAAGCTTATTTGTGAA
>NW_021374005.1:0-448 GCF_001605985.2 Dendrobium catenatum
AAAAATTTGGAAAGGATATACTCATTGTTCAAATTTATGTGGATGATATCTTTTTTGGTTCTTCAAATAAAAATCTTTGTGATGATGTTTCTAAAACAATGAGTAGTAAATTTCAGATGAGTCTAATGTGAGACTTAAATTACTTTCTAGGCTTTAGCATTAAGCAACTTGAGGAAGGTACATTTCTTAGTCAAACTTAATATGTCAAGGACATCCTAAAAAAATATGAAATGGATAATGCTAAACTTGTTAGTACACCAATGAGTTCCCCAGTTCATTTGGATAAGGACCTTAAGGGAAAATTCTTTAATCAAAAGAAATTTAGAGGGATTATTGGATCTTTATTTTATTTGACTGCTAGCAGACCAGATATCATGTTTAGTGTTTGCTTGTATGCTAGATTTCAATCTAATCCAAAAGAATCACATTTGACAGCAGTGAAAAGGAT
>NW_021374006.1:0-212 GCF_001605985.2 Dendrobium catenatum
TCTACTAATTTAGAGAGCTATGAATTTTCAAAATTTTAGGTCCAAAATGAATCCATCACTTTATAAATTCATCCCAGAGAAATCCACTGTATATCTGGAACAAGGAAAATTATAGATGATTCTTAAGATGTCTAAAAACTTTTCACCAAAAGTAGTGCCAAGTTTGACCATTGAATTGTGAGAAAATTAACAAAATTAGAATTTTAACAAAC
>NW_021374007.1:0-541 GCF_001605985.2 Dendrobium catenatum
AACTCATATAAACATTAATAGACTAGTTTTGAATACAAAACTTATTAGTAGGTCATCAAAGCTCTCAATCAAGAGATCAAAATAATCTCATAATTTAATGAAACATCACTCGATTCTTTTTTAAGTGACAACAAAAGTATATATCAATTTGACAATTTGTTTACATTGCTAGACATTTGAATCTTTCAATTTATTGTCTTCATCTAGGTTTCTCAATCAAATATAAACAGTAGTCACAACCAACGAAAGGTCTCAGTAGCCTACCTTGATCCGTCTAATTTTCCTCCTCTCGCGATGCAGCAATCTCAAGTTGTTTCAATGGATAAAAGACAATATATGCCCTTCATAAGTTTATCGATTAACCCTTGCTTTGGTTGCTTTGACCTGGCAAAGAACGGTAAGGCAAAGGCTGCTTTCAGACTAAAAAGATGATTTAAGGAATTTAGAAACAAATATCTATTTCTGGTGTTACTCTAAAGAAATGATGAGTAAATAAGAAGTTTGAGATGTTAGATATGCAAATAAGAAATAATTAACTATT
>NW_021374008.1:0-335 GCF_001605985.2 Dendrobium catenatum
TCGGAAAATCCCTCTCCCCCACTCAGTTCTCTCGGTAGTTCCAAAATTTGCACAGCACTCACAACACTGAAATATCTATCTCAGTTCCTAAATTCCCAAAAGAAGAAATGAAATCAGCCCCTCTTCCTCTAGATTTCAGCAGCTCTTTCCATTCATAGAGTTCACGAACTTCCCTTCTCTCTCTCAGCTCGTGATAAGACCCAGGCGGAAGAAAACCCCAGGCCCGTCACTTCTCTTGTTTGCACAATTCAGGCCGAATTTCCCTTTTCTCTTCCTTGCTCTTTCGCATGAAAAGCTGCAGGTGGGATTCCTTTTTCACGAGGAATTCTAGGGCC
>NW_021374009.1:0-223 GCF_001605985.2 Dendrobium catenatum
TTAGCACGCATTGCATTAGATACAAATTAAAAAGAGTATAAAATATTATTTGCATTTTATTTCTAGACATAACTCACCCTACATAAGTTGAGGTACCAATTAGGATATGTCTTAGATGTCGGCCCCCAATTCCTTAAAACTTAAGCAACGTCCCTATCTATTTTTCATAAGAGACTTGACACATGGTTTTAAAGTGCCTAGGTGGTTAGTTGGCTCCCCAATC
>NW_021374010.1:0-306 GCF_001605985.2 Dendrobium catenatum
GCCAATAACATGTCGCCACGTGAACTTACTCAATACTGCGTGGCCCGACGACTTGACCCGGAATTGTTATGTTCGTGTATTGCTCGGTATTGCTAGGTATTGCTCGGTATTGTTTGACAATAACGAGAAATACCATTTTGTGAAGATCAATATCGAGCAATACTGAGCAATACCGAGTAATACCGAGCAATACCGAGATTTTTCTCAGTATTGCTCGGTATTACTCGATATTGCTTGGTATTGCTCGGTATTGTTCGGTATTGGTCTTCACATAATGGTATATCTCGTTATTGCTGAGCAAAATCG
>NW_021374011.1:0-242 GCF_001605985.2 Dendrobium catenatum
TGACTGGCGGTGGTGGTTAATGGTGGTCAAGCAAGTTTGTTTGTAGTGTAAATCATTCTATTTCATAACTGGAGTAAGTTTGATTTACCTAAAAAATTAAGCAGGATGATTTATACGACATTTACTTTGCATTCCTCTTTCATCCAATCAAACACCAAAAAGTTCAGAAATCCTACATTTTGAATACTTTACCCTTTTATGTAATTCAATCAACCAACCCCTTAATATTATTGAAAATCATT
>NW_021374012.1:0-218 GCF_001605985.2 Dendrobium catenatum
AAGCGAGGATCGAAGGAACTTTTCTTCAACAAGTCCATCAAAGCACAAACCGAAGGACCGAAGAAAACCATCCCAAAGTTCATGAAAATCCTATGGCCGAACTAAGAGGAATTCGTCGTCAACAAGTCTTCTATGCACAAAGTTTAGGACCGATGACTTCTCGCCATCGATCTAATATAAATCTAAGGGTTTAGGTCACCGGCATCTACTCCTTCATC
>NW_021374013.1:0-290 GCF_001605985.2 Dendrobium catenatum
AGGGGCCGGAATCCGTAGAGATTCCGTCAGTGTCAGTGCATTTAGCTATGAATTAACTATTATCTGATATCTGATTTGATATAATTCTGATTTCTGTATCTGTTCTATAAGCAATTGTGATTCTGATACGATATGATCTGTAATTCTGATTTCTGATTTCTGTAGGATTCTGACTCTGTTGATTTATTCTGTTCTGATTGGTATTTTGATGTGATCTGATCTGTACGACTCTGATTTTGATTTGATCTATTTTATTCTGATCTGTCCGATTTGATATTTGTCCGATTCTG
>NW_021374014.1:0-250 GCF_001605985.2 Dendrobium catenatum
TCTTCAAGTTTAGGGGGTTTCCTATTATCCTCAAGAGTTCTTATTGTCAGTTTATAAAATGAATTCATATCTTCCAAGATTCGATTTGTATAATTGATTTGATATGTTTTGCTCTCAGATTCATCCATAAAAATTTTAAATTCTTTTTCAAGACCAGCATAGGATGATTTTAAATTCTTAAAATTTTTATTCAAGTCATCATATTCTTCAAGTAGTTTCATGTGATTGTTATCTATTAATGCATGATCTT
>NW_021374015.1:0-305 GCF_001605985.2 Dendrobium catenatum
CTACTTAAGAAATTCTTATTTTTGGATATCGGCCTGGTGGATCGGCCTGAACTATAAAATATCGATCAGGAAGATACAGGATAATTTTTCCAAAATTTATATGGCAATTTTGGAAAACAATTAATGGTGATTTCGTCCGGGGCGATCGCAAGATCGTCCGGGATGATTAGACATCATCCAGCTTCATTTCAGGGGAATATTCAGGACGATTTTCCTCATATTTAAACTAATCGGCCAGGACGATAATGTCAGCAACTTGCATTAATGAACTCGTTTTTAGCTCTTCTATTTAAGCTATGACAAGG
>NW_021374016.1:0-256 GCF_001605985.2 Dendrobium catenatum
ACCACCTAGCTTACTCAAGTAGATAAGATGGTTAGTGAGCTGCTAAAGAAAGGAATAATCATAGTATAATAGTTTTTTTTGGAGATTTCGTATCGCTTATATATACAAAGCCTAATACAATTTCACCCTTAATTAAACAATTATTAACATTGGGTCGAAGGGATTGGTTAGGATAAATCATATTGGTAAAATTGCCATCAATCTTAGCTTCTAACTAGTAGCCATCATTCAAATCCCTTTCTTAAGTGTGTTTGCT
>NW_021374017.1:0-354 GCF_001605985.2 Dendrobium catenatum
GTTCGACTGGAAAACGCTTTAGGAGTGGCAATAGATTGGCACTCATATGGGAAAGCAGAAGATGAGGTCCTCTTAGAAAGTTCTCAAACTTATCTTGTATCATCATTATCAAATAATCCTTCATATGTTGTAGTTGTTCTAAGGTGATATAATCATTACGTCACTCATTGTTCAAGGATCTCTCCTAATCTTCATAAGGATATCTCACTGAAGAGTTCGAAGACACGGATTTATTATTCTGTGTGGAGTCCGAAGATCAATAAAAATATGTCATGTCATCCAAAAAATGTAACGAGCTCGATACCCGCGCTTGACATGACGGGAGAACTGTCCGGTATCCGCATAGAATATTAG
>NW_021374018.1:0-268 GCF_001605985.2 Dendrobium catenatum
AAGAAGAAACGAAAGGGAGAAAGTTATCTTCGCACGAACGAGCTCCCGACTCGCTTCCGATCGAAATGTCGGTCTTCCGGTCCGACTGAAGGGAAAGTCGCTCGAAGGAGCAGAGTCGAGCGGCGTCGGAGGGGGGAGATCGAGAGAGAGTGAGTGTGAGAGATCGTTCGCAGAGTCCTCCGGCCTCGTTCCCTTCGTCTCTTTTTAACGACATGCTCGAGTCGTGCTCGCGACGTGGGGAGAAGTGACGCGAGGCGTGGCTTCGTCG
>NW_021374019.1:0-432 GCF_001605985.2 Dendrobium catenatum
TCTTAGAGATGCATATGGCACTAGTGTTGTCACAAAAAAATTGAGATGGTGCCTACAGGTAATCCTAAATCCAATACCTGTTGTTTCAACCACAGAACTTGGGCCACATAACTTCCAAGAGCGATGTACTCAGCTTCAGCAGTGGAAAGAGCAACAGAGTTTTGCTTCCTACTAGACCAAGAGACCAAAGACTGTCCAATGAATTGACTAGTTCCTGAAGTTCTCTTTCTATCCACCTTACATCATGCAAAATCAGAGGCTAAAAATCCAATAATCTCAAAAGAAGTGCTGTGTCTAGGGTATCAAATCCCTAAGCCTGATGTCCCCAAAAGGTATCTAAAAATTCTCTTAACAGTAGTTATGTGGGACTCCTTAGGGTCAGCTTGAAATCTAGAACAAAGGCAAACACTAAACATGATATCAGGTCGGCTC
>NW_021374020.1:0-317 GCF_001605985.2 Dendrobium catenatum
AAATTTCTGCACTACTTCTAACTATCATTGATTGTTTCTTGCTCCTCCATGTAACAAGATTACCCTAGGAAAAAGAACAATACCCAAAAATTGACCATCTCTCAATGAAATTTTCTACCCAATCTACATCTGAATACAATTCAGTGTCACAATTCTTTGCCTTTTTAAAGAATAGGTCATTCTCTTGTGTCATCTTCAAGCATCTAAGAATCTTGTAGACTGCTTCCACGTATTCTTTTGTAAGATTGTGCATGAATTGACTTACAATACACTACAAAATCAATATCTAGCCGAGTATATGAAAGATATATCAGACG
>NW_021374021.1:0-239 GCF_001605985.2 Dendrobium catenatum
GTTAGTGAAAATAGGTGAGGAGAGAGTGGGAAGGAAAATAGGATAACAAAGTCTTAAACTATCTTGATTAAAAATATAACTTAAAAAATCATAAGAGGTCTATAGCTCGCAGAAAGGTCAAGATTCAAATCCCTTTTACTATTCCTCACTATCTCGTAATTATAGGTGTTGCGTCCTGAAATATTCGCGGCGGTAGAGAATTATATAGTTTAATGTCTTAGCATTGTACGAAGATCCAG
>NW_021374022.1:0-1032 GCF_001605985.2 Dendrobium catenatum
AATGCCAAGTGGAAAGGGGCACCGTTCCAGAGAGCTCATGAGCCTCTAGCCGGCGAGCCACAGCCTTTGGAAGGCTTTCGGTCAGGATCGGCCTGGTGGGACCACCGGAGCTTGCTCTCCATTGGTTCCGACCGCCGCCGGCCATGGTCTGGGTCGGGTTGACCAGGGAAGGCCGATGGAGACACACTAGAGCTGAGAGTGGAGCCAAATTGGTCTGGGGAAGCTGTGATCGATCCGGTGGCTAGGTTGGGCTCAAAACTGCTTGGTTTGAGTCGAATTGAGCTCGATCCAGGTCAGGTCAGACCCTGGGTTCGGTATGGGAGGAAGGTCTGGGTCTGGTGCACCCAATGCAAGTGGCAATTGGGTCGAATTTAAACTGGATTAAAAGATGGCTCGGGTTGATCAAATCCTGCTTGGTTCGGGTAGATTTGGGCTCAACCCAGGTCAGGCCAGACCTTGGGCTTGAGATGGGGAGTGGGTCTGGGTCTGGTGCACCCAATGCAAGTGGCAATTAGGTCCAATTTGATATGAGCTGGAAGATGGATAGGGTCCAAGTGTTTTTGGCTACTTTGGGTTAGCCTAACTCTTGACCCAAGTTAGCCCAAGGCATGGGCTGGCTGGAGGAGAAGTATTGAACTTAAGGCCACCTATGGGAGGTGTTGGTTGAGTTCAATTGGGCTTGGGTTGAGAGTTGGCTCAATCCCAAGTGCTTTTGGGCAGTTTGGGCTAGCCTAACGTTTGACCCAAGTGAGCCCAAGGGTTGGGCTGATCAAGGAAGGTGTGTTGGGTTGATGGGAACTCAATAGCACCTTGATTCAGATTCAATTTGGTTAAGATCAAAAAATGGCTCAAGGGAGACCTCTTCTTGGTCACTTGGGTCAAGCCATATGGCTAATCCAAGTGAGCCTAAGACTTGGGTCACCAAGAGAGGTCTCTTGGGTACCCAAGGGGTCATCCCATACATTCAAAGGACTTGGAATGGACTTGCTTCAAAAATTTGAAAGAGGAAGGGTGTATGGGTCCATGGGTCAA
>NW_021374023.1:0-206 GCF_001605985.2 Dendrobium catenatum
ATGCATTCAATACAATAATACTGAACAAGTAAAATCATCTGGCTATGTTGCTGTTGTAGGATCCATATTGCTGTTGTAGATCCATACGTTGGTTTCAATCAATAAGAGTCGTCACTCTTTTGCCCGTCGGCCGTCCGTCGGCATATCTATAAAAACTCCTTATGACTCTCAATCGTTACATCAATGATCAATGGTTTAAAGGAAAG
>NW_021374024.1:0-1218 GCF_001605985.2 Dendrobium catenatum
AATTTAACATTCATGCCCAACTCTATACCCATCACTTATATGCAAATCATAATCATCCTCAATCATTTAATGAATTTTGTATTAGCACCATGTTGTTGGGCTGCTTTCTACACTTAAATATAATATTTTCTATTAGTTCATTAATTCATTTCATTTGGTAGTCGAAGTAGATAGAGGAGAAGGTTTTGAGAAGAAAAGAAGGGATTTTGAGCCGCTTCAGATCATTTTTAATCGTCTACCCAGTTTAGAAAGTTATCCGGATCGAAGTATGTTACATTGTACCTATCTTAGTTTTTTAAAATATTAAGTTTTTTTTAATTAATTTTTATTTTTTTACAAAAAAAATAAGGATAACTTTGCACTAAAAAAAACTTCATCGCATAATGATGGTGGGATGTGTGTGAACTTATGCATGTAGGCAAGCAAGGCTTTATTATAGACAATGTAATGAATGCTTGTCATTGTCAATGTTGAGTTCTGCTTAAATTTTTCTTGATATGTTAACAATAAAATCCCACGCAAATTTATGCAAGTATACATATTGAATCAAATAATAAAGTGAGTAAGTAGAGTGTAAAACCCACGATAAAGTGTTTTGATTACTTTCAAAAAAACTATTACTGCTTACTTTCAATGCATAAATTATCCTATTAAAATACAATTAATATTTTTGGAGTTTCTATCACTTTATAAAATAGTTGATACAATATTTAATAAAATATTTTGGATTGATGAATGCAAATATCATATGTGTCTTAATGAAACTCTTAATTGTAGATGTGATTTAGAGCATGTACATCCCTAGATCTCTATCGAGCTTGTAGGGATGAAAATGATATTTGCTAATCTCCTACAATTATAATATCTTCTTAAGAACCTAAAATATTCAATCATCCTATGTCTAAGTATGCCAACATTATATCTCAATATATTGATTGTTCTTGCATTCCTGCGTCAAGGCTATATATCACACTAGGTTTTAACTACACATATGGTCACTATATGTAATAAATGAAGAAAGAGATATAATTAAAAATATAATTAAATCTCTAACAAATAAGAGTCTTCATTAGTACATTAATATGCTCTTCACATTATCAATTCAAAATAAGAGATTTAGACAGACATAGAATAATTAATAAACAAACTCATTTTCATTATATTCATAAAAGAATCAAAGTACAAAGAAAATAGTGGTTGTTACCAAAAACTACGATG
>NW_021374025.1:0-645 GCF_001605985.2 Dendrobium catenatum
TTAATATTAGTATCATTAGAGATTTAAGAAGAACATATAATAAATCTAAGGGCTCATTTTATTGGCAATATATATTTTAATTACATTAAGCAAAATGATGGTTTTTAACATGATTTAAACAGGATTTAAGCCAAATCCTGCCAAATGAGATTTGAGTGCTTGCATAATCTCACGGCGGAATAAATCCTTCATCTTCCCCTTTGGATCATAAAGGGCTGTTTTGTATCGCATTTACAGTTGGAGCATAAATCCCGCCAAACGATTTTTATGCGCACGTTAAATCTTGACGATTGGTAAATCCCGGATTTAAGGATTTATGACATTAATATGGGATTTACTAAATCCCTCGGTTCAACGGATTTAACGTTATTTACAGTTCGCATAAGTGTTACCTGCGTTGCCTGTGTCATGAAGCTCTGCGTTCGCCCTTATTTACCGAAACGAATGGAGGCATCACTCCAGCCCGCTGCCTCATCCTTTCTAAGTCGTCTTCCTCTTCGGTGTACTGGTACGTCTTTATTCGCGTTTGCGATCTGGTTTCTCTCTACGCCCAAGTAACTTTTTTCTCTGCTTTGGTTAGCCTGCATACACATGAAATGCTTGTTTTTGTCCTTTTTTTCCTGTGATGAATCCCATATGGTGTAG
>NW_021374026.1:0-290 GCF_001605985.2 Dendrobium catenatum
TTATGCCTTAATTAATCAGACAAATTAAGAAAGTAATTAAAGATGATTGATATGATCATATCGTCCTGGACAATCGCAGGATCGGCCATGACGATCTATTCAAAAATCTTAGTTACTTCTGGATGATAAATATCGGACACCTTGAATTCAAGGCGATGCTCTGGATGATTTTCCTCTGATTTGAACTAATCATCCGAGACGATCGTAAGATCGGCCTGGACGATCAAGCCAATTTTAAATCGTCCAGTTTGCCTTCAGGGCGATGCTCTGGCCGATCTTTTGAGATTTGT
>NW_021374027.1:0-315 GCF_001605985.2 Dendrobium catenatum
TAGATAGGGCTACTAAATTTTGTTTTCTGCTGGACCAAGAGACTAAATAATTTCTAATAAACTGACATGTTCTAGAAGTACTCTTTCCATCAACCCTATAACTTACAAAGTCAGAATCTGAATAACCAATTATTTCAAATGAAGAGTTAAACTTAGGATACCAAACTCCTAAGTTTTAAGTTCCTAACAGATATCTTAAAATCCTTTTTAGTACTATCAAATATGATTCTTTTGGATCTGAATGAAATCTAGCACATAAATAAACACTAAACTTAATATCGGGCAGGCTAGCTGTCAAGTAAAGCAAAGATCCAA
>NW_021374028.1:0-232 GCF_001605985.2 Dendrobium catenatum
TGCACCAACTAATCTCCTGCCTTGGGTCGTAGGAGCTTACACTTGTTGTATCCTCGTCATCATCTGTATGTAAGCCGATTAACGATCTTACTATATTCACTAGTATTTTTATTAGAAGATCCTTTACATGTAGAGGGAGTCGTTGTGTGCCTTATCATTTAATGTGTTTGCTCGTAGGTATGTCATTGCATCTTCCATACATTATTCACAAACACATTATTGCACTTACTTC
>NW_021374029.1:0-230 GCF_001605985.2 Dendrobium catenatum
GAGCCTGAAGTACTTGTTGGAGCAGAGGATGGTCACAATGGAGCATCAGAGGTGGTTATCCAAGCTGCTGAGATATGATTTTGAGATCCACTATCGGCCAGGACTAGAGAATAAGGCAGCGGATGCCTTATCACGCTGTATGGGGGAGCTCCAGGGGATTGCTGTATCAGTACCTGTTCTGATAGATTGGGGAGCCATCAAAGAGGAGAGCATCCAGAATGAGGAGCTAA
>NW_021374030.1:0-1056 GCF_001605985.2 Dendrobium catenatum
ACATAAGGCAATCATAGAGAAATAAGGAATGTTTGCTTTCATCAAAATCATAAACCATTGATCCGCAATAATCTCCCCATTTTTTATGATGGCAAACAATTTAATTTGAATTTTCAAAAAGAATAGTTTCTCCTAATCTCCCCCTTACTAGAATAACACTTTTAAAAAATAGGGAAGATGAAAATATTTTTGTTATTTTTAATTTTTTGAAAACAAGATACAAAACATGATAACAGTATAAAAATTTAACAATGCATTTGCGTTCTCTTCCTTTGACATTATCAAAAAGAGAGGATGCACAAATAAAAAAATAAAATGAATAGAAGACAAAAATATTCCCTGATCTAGTGAAAAACAAATATTTTTAAAATGAGAAATTTACCTCTTGGTTTTAATCAAAAACTTAGTAAAATTGGATTGACAACGCATAGCCCAGAAAAAGTAAGAAATTCATAAATTGTTAATCCAAACTCAAGTTTTTTTAAAGGCTAAAAATTTTTTTTAATTCAATATTCAAGTCAAAAAATAAACGGGAAAAAGAAACATTATTTTTTCAAAACTACGTTCATAAAACATATCTAATAGAAGATCAATGCACGAATTACTGAATTAGGAACCAAGATTTTTAAGCACAAGTTTCAAACATATCAAAAATTTTCTTAAGTTTTTAGTAGTATAAGAAAAAAATAAGCATGTTTTTTTTGTGGGCTCATTTTATGCCCTTTTATCACTTGAATGGCTCTTAGAGCATCTTATGATTTTAATACACTTTGTGTATTTTTTTTTTAATTTGACGTCATTGCGCATCTTTTTGTTTGGCATCATTGGCCACTTTTTTTTTATTATTTTCAAAAAATATGCTTTCTTTCTTATATTTTCAAAATCAAAGTAAACCCAAATTATTGACAATACGAACAACTTGATTATGAAAATTTTATGGTGGATTCAATAGGGCTGTCAATTCCTGACACGACCCGCTAACCCGACCCGAACCCGACCCAAAAAATTAGGGTTCATGTCAACCTGTGAAAGAAACGGGTTGGGTCCGGGTTGAAG
>NW_021374031.1:0-266 GCF_001605985.2 Dendrobium catenatum
AACATGCAATGCTCACACAATCATGCAAGCATGGTTGGACAGAAGAGAGAGAAACCCAACATTTTCCCGACCAAATCGAAACGAGGAACAAGGACTACTCGAAACTCATCTGACCGGATCGAAACAGTCAGAAAGAGTAAGGAAAATAACTCAACAACAACTAGGGAAGTGAACAACCACTCATAAAATCAACAACCTCTGGGCGAACTCAACAACCACTAGGGAAGTAAACAACCACTAGGAAAACTCAATAACTAGAAGGAATG
>NW_021374032.1:0-475 GCF_001605985.2 Dendrobium catenatum
GCGGCGCCGGCAAGAGCACCTGCGGTGAAGAGGGCTAGGCCATTGGGCACCAAAGCCAGTAGCGCAAGGGGTGCCTCAGAAGCTGCTCCGGCGACGCCAGGGCCTCCTTTTCTCCATTCGGTTTCCCACGGTGGCCGCCGTTCGTTTCAGCCGAGGAGACGGATGCAAACGGCCGAGAAAGCTTCCGTCCGCCGCCGGCAGTTTCAAGAGAGGGAATAGGGCGCCACACGAGCACCCCCTCTCTCCTCATTTCGTTATGAGGAGCAACAAGGGAAGCAGCTTTCCTCCCTGTATCGGGAAAAAAATTCCGCCAGAATCCGAATGCGGAGGTAGATTAGTGCGGCACTAAATGGCAAGGTTTTGAAAACCGGCCAGGACTAAGAACCGGAATAAGAGAGGTTCAAGGTTTGACCGGTCTAATCAGGATCGAATTGGATGACGTAATAAATAATAAATATTATTTAAATTTAATATA
>NW_021374033.1:0-1099 GCF_001605985.2 Dendrobium catenatum
TAGCTAGGTAATTTGTTAGTAATCTTCTCCAAAAGAAGAAAAAAATCAGCCAGTTGAGACCTTTTGGAAGAGACATGAATTCCTAAGTAGGTGATATAAGAAGTAAAGCCTTGAATTCTTAGAGCCTCACAAAAAGGAGTACCATTGGAAACATCCGCATAGAGAAGATGAGATAACTTGTAATCATCAATGCATAACCCATGAAAATCAGTAGAGGCAAAATCAATAAGACTGGAGAAGGCATCCATAATGATATAGAACAAATATGAACTCAACGGGCAGCCCTGCCTTAGCCTATATTGGAAAGAGAAATATCCCTCGAAAGACCCATCAATTTATATAGAAAAGTGCATGTTGGAGATGCAAGCTTTTATCCAACTTATAAACAGGGAAGGAAATCCTTTTAGCTGCACATAACATAAAGAAAATCAGTGAACACCATGTCAAAAGCCTTCATAATATCAAATTTGGCACACATAAGTTTCAGTTTAGAGTTCTTATTAAATAGACCCAAAATTTCAGAAGCAAGGAGAACATTATTCCTTGAATACGTTGCTGGTCATACCCCGCTTGACTTGAGTGGGTTATGAAAGGCATTATGGGCTTAAGCCTTAAAACCAAGAGCTTTGCAATGATCTTATAAAAAGTATTGCATAAAACTATAGGCCTAAAATCAGAAATGGAGCTGACATGAGTTTTTTTAGAAATTAAGGCAATGGCTACGTACTCAAACGGACCGAATCATTTTGAATTAAAAAGAGGCAATGACATCAATGTAAGTGGAGAAATGATTGTGCCGAAATCAATTGAGGAAGGTACAAAGGAACGCCCACATTAGGGTGTCAATTTTTGACACGACACGAAACACGACCCGAACCCGACCCAGAAAAATCCGGGTTCGGGTCAACCCAAACCCGAAACGGGTAGGGTTCGGGTTCAAGAAATCAACCCGTTTTAAAAATCGGGTCGGGTTGACCCGCCAACCCGAAATTGACCCGAAAGTGACACGAAAAATCATTTTTGACCAGAAAACCCGAGATTGACCCGATTTTGACACGAAAGCCCGAGATTGACCCTATTTTTGACCCGAAAATTAGCA
>NW_021374034.1:0-334 GCF_001605985.2 Dendrobium catenatum
TATTTAACTAATATTAATAAAAAAACTTGAACCGGCCAGTTTTAAAAAATCGGGACCGATTCGTCGGTTCACCGGTTGAACCGGCGATTCTACCCAAAACCGGTCGGTTCAATGTGAAGGCGGTTTTCAGATTGGACCGGACCGGCCCTTAACCCAGTTCACGGTTGAACCGGTCGGACCGGCCTGTCCGGTCCGATTTTTAAAGCACTGATGATAATAATAATAATAATAATAAAATAAAAACAATCTAAACTTAGTAACTGAATTTTTAAAATTTTCATAGGATTTTTTTTTTATTGGTGAAGGGTCGTACAGTTCTTGCGGCGGGGGGGGG
>NW_021374035.1:0-223 GCF_001605985.2 Dendrobium catenatum
TATGTCTAATTTTAATAATAAGATTTTTTCTTATAATTTAATTAATATTGGGTTTGTTGGCAATAACTTTACCTGAAATAGGGCTCACTTATGGCAAAGGCTTGATCGTGTGCTCTTTAATGATTCTTGGATTAATACTATTAATGTCACTAATGTCATCATCTTAGTAGAACTTTACCTGGACACTATCCTCTACTTATTAATATTAAGAATAGACATTCTA
>NW_021374036.1:0-287 GCF_001605985.2 Dendrobium catenatum
GTCCTTTCACACTCTCCTAGTGTGGGCAGAGAACCCTCCGTCCTTTCACAATCTCCTAGTGTGAGCAGAGAACCCTTCCGTCCTTTCACACTCACCTAGTGTGGGCAGAGAACCCTTCCGTCCTTTCACACTCTCCTAGTGTGGGCAGAGAACCCTTCGGCTGTTCACACTCTCCAAGTGTCGGCAGATAACCAGATCTCCTTGACAGATCTTCTTTCACAAGAATCTAGGAGGAAGAAGGAAAAGAGTAAAGTAATCCCAATTCACAAGTAGAGAATCTTACCTTT
>NW_021374037.1:0-302 GCF_001605985.2 Dendrobium catenatum
GGAACCAAAGAGGCCCGCACAGAACCGAGGCGCCAAATTACACGGAGAGGCCACCCAGCACGGAAAACCAGCAGCCAACCGGGGAAACCAAGGAGCCATGGCATGAAAACAGCCAACCGTGGAATCCAAGGAGCCAAGGCACGAAAAACAACAAGCACAGGGAATCCAAAAGCCATTTTGGAAATCCAAGGGACAAACTAAGAATTTTAAGAGACAAAACTATAAATAAAGAACTATATAAATAAGAAAATAAATGAACTAAAAACTAGCTAATAATGAGCTAACCTTTAGTTCAATAAATG
>NW_021374038.1:0-464 GCF_001605985.2 Dendrobium catenatum
TATTATTTTCTAAAATAAACATTTAATTATTATTATTTTTTTTGAAATTAGTTAAAAAATAATAGTTAAAAATTGACCAAATTGAAGTCATAGATTTTCCTTGCGATGATTTTTTAAAACAGTTTTTCATTATTTTTTTTATATTTAGGCCAATTAAGACAACTCACACTGGGTGTAACCGTGTAAGTTCCTCTAGAAAAATAAGACAAAAAACAGCTAAGACAATCCAAAATCCGTGTAAGTTACATCTATTTTTGGGGGAAAATTGGAGGCGTAACTTATATCATATATGAAAAAAACAATTACAAGTGAGAAAAAGGGAAACAGTAACCCAAAAAAAAAGCTAAACAAGCGTCGGGCTGAAGAACACCAAAAATTAGGGGCACCGCTCTTGTGCTGACCCTTTCGAGATCTTGTATTATTTTGCCAAGAGCAACCTAAGTCCTCCTTAGCTATTGCTAAGA
>NW_021374039.1:0-425 GCF_001605985.2 Dendrobium catenatum
TACCGCCGCGAATTTTTCAGGACGCAACAGTTTGGCGCCGTCTGTGGGAAACTGGTTCCTGACTGGGGGGCAATTTCGCCTCCAACCTCAAAAGGCTATTCAACTGCTATTGATTCATCAATTTCATGGTAATCAGATCCAGACTGGGGGCAACCTTGACTACAATTTTAGTCAAGAAGATACCTCCAAGACTTTCAAAATAAAGATGATATATAAGGAAACTCCCGACAAATACAAGGATGTTTCCAATAAATTTCTAGCCATATACAATCACCTGCAGGATTTCTACTCCTTAGGCAAGGTTTTAATATCGACCTCAAAAGGCAGTAACAGTTTAAAGACAGACCATTCTTCACCTTTGATTCGGGATACACGTGGCTTCACCCTTTCCCAATCAAGACAAAATCGATCCCAGGGGGATCCGA
>NW_021374040.1:0-207 GCF_001605985.2 Dendrobium catenatum
ATCTATTAATCTAATTAAATAATTATTTATTAATTACATCACTTTCTTCCTGCATTCAAATAGCTTTGCAGATGTCTTGCTCGCGGTGTGTTGTCTGTCTCGCAACCGCACATGAATTCGGAATGTGAATTAAAGCACGATGCAGCGTGTGTTGCTCGCATCCTGCTCGCTCTCATCACGTTTCTCTCTCACTCGCCTTGCCCTAAC
>NW_021374041.1:0-313 GCF_001605985.2 Dendrobium catenatum
ATGCTCACGATTTATGGAGAGAATTGGGAGGACAGCTCGCTAATTGTTGAGAGAGAGAGATCGAGTGGCTTAGAAAGAAAGACTGGCTGGAGAAGTGGATTTCGGTTCCACTGCAGAGAGGGAGTCGGGTTGCTGGAGTCCTTCACGCTGGAGGTATGCGAACTGCTAAAAGGGAGAACCTGGAGATTCCGGAAATTGCTGTGAGAGAGAGAGAAGTTCGGAACTTCAGAGATGGGGCTGGGTGGTTTTTGCGAATTGCAGAGAATGACGAGGGAGTTGATCGAATGGGCTTGTGTGAACTTCCAAAAAAAAA
>NW_021374042.1:0-279 GCF_001605985.2 Dendrobium catenatum
TAACAGCAATGACACATGATCAGTGAATCTATGCAGCAGAAATCAAATCAAGTCAAATCAATAGATCGTATATGATCAATGGGTCAATGCAGATACAAAAATCAATACGGAACAGAAATCAATAAAATCAGTAAATAGTAGGAAATCCATAAAGCTCAAGAAATCAATGCATGCATCAAATCTCTACAATCTCTATCATAGCAATCAATATATCAGTTACATCAATACTGTCGTCTAGCCGTCTTGCTTATCGTATCAGTCTATAACATCAGTCAAATC
>NW_021374043.1:0-726 GCF_001605985.2 Dendrobium catenatum
CCCGGATGATAGAACCACCTTTTTGACCAATCAGCCTGTACGCCAGTATTGAACCAGAATGGCCTGGATAATCCTGCGATCGACCTAGATGATCTGGCCGATTCTTTATAAATCGAGCCCTTCCAGCCATATTTTCACACCAACTTCTTCTCCTTGCTTATTATTTCCTATTTTCTTATTATTTTGTGAAAATGGCTAGAAGAAAGCACTCTCATCACCCATGTGGAAGTTCCTCGAAGGCCACTCTAGACCCTCATTTCATGGAGGTGGATGATCAAGCTGCCTACCAGCACTACAAGGAGGTCGAAATCATAATCTCCCGGACAGTCAATCCAAATTTTCTCTCTTATCCGGTACTAGACTTATTTTCCCATACCTCTTTGTACTTTCTTTTGACTCTTACTATCCTATTCAATTATGAATTGCTCTTTGAGTTCTTTGCAAGTCTCTGCATTAATACTGCTTTTACTTCACATGGGTCATATATGAATCGACGACTTATCGAAATCACATATCAGGATTGTGAGAAGATTTTGCAGCTTTCCACCATACGGGATAAACTTCACACCCTGTATTCTGATCCTGATTTTGATTGGGCTACAGCCAATTATTTTCTTCGCAACTCTAATGCTCATTTTCACATGGGCGAGACTGGCACCTTACTCAAGGATGCTAGGACCGTCCAGCACGTCCTTTGCACTTCGAGAATTCCTAAGGCTAGTGATC
>NW_021374044.1:0-211 GCF_001605985.2 Dendrobium catenatum
TCCTGATGCTTTATAACTTGGAAGATTTCTAACAGTTCCCTAAGAGTTTATGTTTTTGGTAACATCAACCAGGATGATATTTATATCGTCCTGGATGATCTGTTCAAAAGCAAAAACCCTAATTAGGGCATCCTCATTAAAGCAGCCGTCATTATGCAAAACACATCGTCCTGAACAATTTTAAATCAGCTAGGATGATAGGCTCAATTCA
>NW_021374045.1:0-324 GCF_001605985.2 Dendrobium catenatum
AATCTTCATCCGTGATGAAGATTCTGAGCAAAGCCCTGCGGGGAAAAAAACATTAGTTGTTACAGAACAAAATTTGATTGTAAGGTAATTGTTGGCTCAATATTAATATTGACCATGGCAAAGAATCAGGAAAAAAAAGTAATGCAATGAATCAAACAAGAAAAATGAAGGGAACTAAAATCATACCAACGTCTGGATGTTTAGCAGAAAATTTGGGTTTTTACCGATGTCTCAAAGCCGGCGTTCGGTAGGTCTTTCAAAAATTAGGAGAACCTCAAAAAACCCTTCAAATCAAAAGAAGAAAGAATGAAATTGTATGGAACC
>NW_021374046.1:0-222 GCF_001605985.2 Dendrobium catenatum
ATCTGTCCCCCTTAATTCATTTTTGAGTTTTTATTACAAGAGTTTTTAGGTAATTGTCCCCCCTAAAAATTTAAAAATGTTATAGTCTTTAATTAGGCAATTGCCCCCAACATAATTAAACACATTATATAGAGGTATTATTGTTAGGGAACAATGAACCAAATACAAAGAAAAATACTGAATCAAAATTTATTTCGGGGGCGCTGCCTCTGTAAACCCCCG
>NW_021374047.1:0-302 GCF_001605985.2 Dendrobium catenatum
ATTATGACTTGATTTCATGATCAAATTGGCCTGGACGATCGCCAAATCTTCCTAGCCGATGTGCTGGACGATTGGACACCGGATAGCAATTTTTCAGGGCGATGTTTAGGATGATATTCCACGAATTGTTTTGATCATCCAGGACGACATATTATCATCATGGATGATATGAACAAACTTCTTATGAACGTCTCAAATCATCCCGGCTAATTGGGCTTAAATTGCACTGATTGTACAGGACGATATTAGTATCGTCCTGGACGATGATGTCGGCATCTTGCATTAATGAGCTCGTTTTGAGA
>NW_021374048.1:0-207 GCF_001605985.2 Dendrobium catenatum
TCCATACTCAGAATGACAGCCATCAACATTAAGTTTAAAAACATTAGGAAGAGGTTTAATCCAGTAAATCACATTGATAGCAGCAGGTGCCTTCTTCCAACCAATCCCCAAAGAAGAGGTAATATGAAAGCAATTCTTAAAACTTTTAACATTAAGCAAATTGATAGCCGCAAGAGATAAGATATTGTCTTTAACCCTTTGGATAAT
>NW_021374049.1:0-548 GCF_001605985.2 Dendrobium catenatum
AAAAAAAAAAAAAAATCATCAAAAATTTTCATCTCAAATCGGTCGTCATTTTCGACAAAAAATAATCCACCGTAAAGCCCGCTACAAATCTGCCACAAACTGCTAGCTTTCCTGTAGCGAGGGAATTGACCAATGATCCAGAGAAAGCTTTGAGATAAAAAAAATGATTTGGAGGAAACATGATCCACCATACACTGCAAGTCTGCAACAACTTGAGCATATTTTTTATACAACACAGTGGTGACCAACGACATATATATCCACCAATAATAAGGTTCTATTTGGAGGATAATATGCCTTCATTGTAAAGAAGAATCACTACAATAGTACCCAGAGGTGCCAATGCCAAAGAGAGGAAGCAAAGATAAAAGGAAAGATAAGTGAAAAAGGAATTAACACTACAGGAAAAATGTCGAAATCCGGCGGTTTTTTCCGCCGGTTACGCTAGATTAACCGGCGGTTTTTTGGACTACCGGCGGCTTTACGGCGGTTTTCCAGCCGCAGGAAAAAATCGCGTAGGAAACTTGTACCGGCGGTTTTTTACCGGC
>NW_021374050.1:0-875 GCF_001605985.2 Dendrobium catenatum
CTTAGGATTAGATCTGCTAGTGGTGGAGCAAGCCCCTTGTGGCACCATCCTAGCGTATAAAATAAAATTTTGGGTTAGATAGCTTTTGTCAAATCCTTATAGATTTGAGCAAACTATCTGCTTGGCTAGTTCCCCTAGTTAGATTTGAGTCCCTGTGCTTTCTAGCTAGATTAGTCATTGAATACCCAGTACAAATTCAATCCGTTAGGAGTAGGTGTGAGTCCCTATGCTTCCTATCTCCTAGGATCTTGACTGACTAAAAGTGGAATTAAGCCTGTTGGGCACCACATAGTTCAGTCATTTCTTTTCCCTTAAGGTTAGGTTTCCTCCTTCCCTTAGGATTAGAGTACGCCCCTTGTGGCACTACCCTGGTACAAAATTTCTAACTCAATCTTCTAGGGTTAGGTCTTTCCTTCCCTTAGAATCAAATCCAAATTCAATCTTCTAAGGTTAGGCTCCCTTTCCTTTAGAATCAAAACACCAATCTGATACTCTATAGTTAGGAACTCTTCCTTCTTATTGTTGACCTCATTTTTGTATGAGGTCACTAAGGCCCTTCCAATCTCTAGATTAATTCTAGATCCTAGGATCCACTCCAGACCTTAGGATCCTTTCCTAGAGCCAGACCTTATGGCCTACTCTAGAGCCTAAGATTCCCTTAGATCCTAGATCTTAGAACTCCTCTAGATCTTAGGACCACTCCAACCTCAAATCAATTCCTGCCTTTAATCAACTCCAACTTCAAGTTAATCCCTACCCTTGATCAATTCAAATCTCAAATTTCATTCAATTCAAATCCAAATTAATTCAAGTTTCAAACATATCCAAACTTTGATCTAATCAATTTGACAATCCAAACTTCAACTTAGACTTTG
>NW_021374051.1:0-227 GCF_001605985.2 Dendrobium catenatum
CTTAAAACATAGGGAACGGCATCTAGCATATATATAATGTAAACCCATTATTTTGATACATTTGCATATTTAAGAGTCTCCATTAAATACTCGTTAGGATAGAGTCATCCTACGGTATCCTTTCGGAGACCCACAACCCACTTCTACCCCACTCATAATCAATCATATGGCTTTGGCTTATAATCATATTATTCTAACAGTGATTACTCTGATACTAATTTGTAATG
>NW_021374052.1:0-207 GCF_001605985.2 Dendrobium catenatum
GTCGGTTCACGAAATTCTTCAGGATGTAACCAACTGACGTAAGTTGGTTCAGTTCGTCCTGGGATGAATAGGTTTCGTTTGGACGAATGGAGCGAGCCTCAATACAGAGACGTTCGTCCTGGGACGAACCATTAATTTCGCCTAGACGAACAGGGCACGGTGAAAATATAGAGACGTTCGTCCTGGGACGAACCATTGATTTCGTCT
>NW_021374053.1:0-590 GCF_001605985.2 Dendrobium catenatum
TGGATTTTTCCAATTATGCATAAGTCTGATGTCTTTACAAAATTCGTTGAATTTCAAAAGTTTATTTCTCGTCAATTTAATACTAACATTCGAACAATTCGTACTGACAATGGCAGCGAATACATAAACAGCAAATTTTCCACATACTGCCGCGCCACCGGTTTAGTCCACCAAACCACCTGCCCATACACACCGTCGCAGAACGGAGTCGCCGAGCGCAAACATCGGCATCTCATCGAGACAGCCCGAGCACTCCTCATCCAAGCGTCGTTACCACAACACCTCTGGGTAGACACAATCCTCACAGCCAACCTCCTTATAAACTGCCTACCTTCCCCCAACACACTTCTCAAATCACCTCACGAAATTCTTTTCGGTAAACCACCAGACTATAACTACTTCCGGGTCTTCGGTTGCCTATGCTACCCGTGGCTCAAGCCGTACACAGCCAACAAATTGTCTCCAGTTTCCAACCCTTGCGTCTTCATCGGGTACGCCTCGTCTCAAAAGGGGTACCGATGCCTAGACCTCGCCACCAGCAAAATCTACACCTCCACCCACGTAATCTTTAACGAAGGCATCTTTCCCTT
>NW_021374054.1:0-373 GCF_001605985.2 Dendrobium catenatum
AACTTGCATGTTTACAAAAAATTGTTTCATTTTGGGACTCATTCATTCGTCCATATGAAATAAATTTTTGTACGTATGAACCCAATATCGTACGGGACAAAATTATTTCCATTCGTATGAAACTTCATTTTTTCCTTAAATTGAAAGGTTTAGAACTCAAACTTCATTCACTTCAAAAACCTTCTCAATCTTCTAATCTTCTTGATCTTCTCCATGGCTAGTTCAAGCAAAAGAGTTAAGCAAGTGAAGGAACTAACTAGGGGACCTCCCTCTAGAAATCCAGAAGAGAAACTTTCTGTCCAAAGAAAATGAAGAGTCTTTTCATAGGTTCGTATTCGGAAAAATCACCCCCTCTAGAGTCCTTCTCCAAGAA
>NW_021374055.1:0-1076 GCF_001605985.2 Dendrobium catenatum
CACTTACTGAGCTCTCGTATTATTGTATTTTCCATTTTTTTTTTTCCTACGTTTTCTTATGTTGTAACGGTTGTTTTATTTGAATAGAATTTTGTTTTAAAAATAATAGTAATAATAATATTTTCATTGATCAAATTTATAATTTTCTAAATTAGGACACTTTAATGTTGAATATTTTATATATATTTGTAAATGAAAATTTTGGGATATGATATTTTGATTTTTTTTTTTAATAAAATATATTCAACTTAAAAGAACAATAGTAATCAATAAATATAAATTGTAAAATGGTCGAACTTACTAAAACTTATAAATCTCTTACTACATTCAATTGATCAAGTTTGATAGGCTAAACATTGATCTATATTTGAACTATCTGGTTCATAAAAAATCGGACCAGCTCACAAGCTCTCCAATGTTAACATGCTATTATTTGTTATGTGCAAAAATAATTTTTGTGCTCGATCGAACCAACCAAATGGCCCGCTCAAAATTACTGATCCGCAATTAAATGGGTCAAATCAATCGACTAGTTCTGATTTTTAAATCATGGTAGAAATAATGAAGAATAATCAAGGTAGGAATTGAAACATAACAGTTGATGTTGAGTAGAGAAAATTTATTTCATTATATAGCAATCCATAACATTGCCTTTTTATGCATTAGTTTGTTACATATTTGAAGAATGGTTTGAAGCGTACGAGACAAATGGTGAGGATCGGACTAGCTATTATGTTCAAACGGCTATAATACACTTGGGAGTAGTGAGTGCAAAGGAAAGTCACCATACGTGATGCCAATTTATTGCAATACATAGTATGTAGGAGTAAGTTGTTATATCCCCTCTAGTTCTCAATTACGGAGTGGATTGTAAACTTTTTTTTAGTTAATAATGATGGCGTAGAAGTTTAGATCATCTCCAACCGAAAATCTCATTTTTTCACTCCAAAATGCCGGAAACTACAAAATGTCGTGATTTCATCTCCAATAGAACGCGTTTTTCACCCTTTTGCAGTTAATCGTTGCCTCTTTTTTTCCAGCGACAAGTTCGGTAGAGTGGTAAAAATGGCGGAGAT
>NW_021374056.1:0-276 GCF_001605985.2 Dendrobium catenatum
TCATCAAAATCATAATCCAAAAATAGATTTGTAACAATCTCCCCCTTTTTGATGATGGAAAATACAAGTAGGAAAAACATAGTAAAAACAGCAGTTCATAAAAATTTCAAAGTTACAATCATCAATTTTTTCTACCACATCCTACGCCCCCTTTTATCATAAAAAAAAAGGGTTCTAGACACACATAAAGAAAAAAGAAAAAACACAACTGAAATTAAAACAAACTATAAGATAAACTACAAAAAATAGAAAATAGAAAATAAAAACTAGAAAAAT
>NW_021374057.1:0-298 GCF_001605985.2 Dendrobium catenatum
ATCAAATAAAGCAATAATAATATATTATTAATTAATAGGAAAATAATAATTTAAAAATAGTCATTTTACTGTTTTTGAAATAAATAAAAATATAATTGTAATTTTTAAACAAAAATAATTTTAAATTAAAAGGGACACAAATACGGTCGATTCGAGATATTGTGCACGAAAAACGGAGGAAGATTGAATTTTCTATGAATTTTTAAGTGAAAATAGGCTTAAAAACAATTATAATAAACAAATATCCCTGAAAATTCCTTGGCGCAACAAGTGGCGGAACCGGATCGGTTCCGCAATC
>NW_021374058.1:0-303 GCF_001605985.2 Dendrobium catenatum
AAAGAAATTAATTCCTAGAGAAAGAGCAAAAATTATTGTTTAACAATATTTTTGGCTTTTTCTATAAAATGTGATTGTAGCTATAGAGATCTTTTATGCATACCGAAAGTGAGAAAAAAAAAAATTTAACATAATTTGCATAAAGCCATAAACAGTTACGGGGGGAGAGAGAGAGAGAGAGAGGAAAAAGAGTAAACAACTCACTATTGCTGTTACGGATGAAAGAACTCTGCGAAAACTTGATCGGAGCTGAGTGCGTAGGCCCAATGACCTCTTCACAATTGTAAGCTTCCTGTTTATTTT
>NW_021374059.1:0-608 GCF_001605985.2 Dendrobium catenatum
AAAGCTGGGAAGATCATATCCCTTTGATTGAGTTTGCATATAACAACAATTTTCAGTCCAGTATCAGTATGGTACCGTACGAGGCTCTGTATGACAGGAAGTACCGTACTCCTTTGACTCTGACTGAGGTCGAAGATAGACAGGAACTGGGTGCCACTTTTTTTGAAAAAACTGTTAAGAATATCAGCTTGATTAAAAAAAGATTGAAAGCGGCTCAGGATCGACAGCAGAAATATTACAATCAGAAGCACAGGTTTATTGAATTTCAAGTTGGTGACTTTGTGTATGTCAAAGTCAGCCCGATGAAGGGTGTGAGTAGATTTGGCCAGGTGAGCAAGCTTAGTCCAAGGTACGTTGGACCTTTTGAAATTTGGAAAGGATTGGAAAATCTGCTTACCAACTGTTGCTTTCTGATTCGATGCCTGACGTGCATAACGTGTTTCATGTATCCACTTTGAGGAAGTGGGTATCTGACTCTGGGAAGAAGCTGTCAGCTCACGAGGTTGAGATTCAAGAGAATCTGGCGTATAAGGAAGAGTCAGAGTTGATTTTGGCATACGACGTCCGAAAACTACGAAGTAAAGAGATTTCGATGGTTAAAGTGCAGT
>NW_021374060.1:0-341 GCF_001605985.2 Dendrobium catenatum
TATCATCGTTGATAACTATCTCTTTCTCCTTGTCTTTATTGGAGACCCCTTTCTTCGGTGGAGGCGGTAGTATTTTTCCGCTTCTTAACTGCACTTGAGCAATCTCCTCCGGTTCAGAGTCATTTAATGGAATATTTTCTTCAGAATCAGCCATCATTGCATCTAGGGACTCATCTGTCGATTCAGAATCACCACCCAGATTTACATATCCCATCCGAGACGCTATACTAGGGTCTGATTTGTCTCCCTCTGGAAAATATAAATCCTCCTCCGAACTGTAATCCATTGGCAACACCATCATACATAATTCAGAGGGTACCTCTTCAGTGTATTCTTCTTTT
>NW_021374061.1:0-515 GCF_001605985.2 Dendrobium catenatum
GGCTTCCTGCATTCATAACAAACCACATCAGACGATCATTTAGAATATTTGTTATCCTTACCTTTTATCCAATTTCGATGATGCTTTTTCTTTTTCCTTAGAAAGCTTTTGAATTGCCTTGTGATAAAGGCAATGTCATCGCTCTCAGACCCGGAAGAATCAGAGTCAGATTTGTGCGCCTTCAATGCCACTGTTTTATCCTTCTTTTCTCACCTGCATCAAGATTTCTTTGATTCATCCCTTGCTCGTAAGAAATGAGAGAGCCAAGTAAGTTATCAATCGATAGGTGTTTAAATCCTTAGATTCAGTTATAACAGTGATTTTAGCATCAAAAGACAAAGGCAAGCATCTCAAAATCTTGTTTACTTTTTCATAATTTGAAAGCTATCTTTCTAAGGCATGCAAAGAAGTTACAATTTGAGTAAACTTTGTATACATATCAGAAATCGATTCAGAAGGTTTCATAAGAAAAAATTCGTAGTCATGCAAGAGAATATTCAAACGAGATAGTTTCA
>NW_021374062.1:0-322 GCF_001605985.2 Dendrobium catenatum
CCAAATGAGCTCCAAACTGATTGGAATCACTCCCAAATGTCAGGGATGACCAGAGAAAGTGTTTCCAAGTGTTCGGAGAAGATTCAGAATTTTTAATAATTTTTAATGAATTATTAGGGGCAAAGTGTTGAATTCCACCTATGGTCAAATTAGGGGTCAACTTGAAGTCAAAATAGGGAGCCCTATTTATCTAATGTCAAGGATCATATTATGGTCAGTTCAAGGTATTATGGATAATTTTCTGACCTAATATGTATTTATTGTAATTTCTGGAAGGTCTCGGGACCTTAATTAGCGGGTTAATTAGGGTTGGTTAGCTAAG
>NW_021374063.1:0-288 GCF_001605985.2 Dendrobium catenatum
AGAAAGGGGAAGAAAGGTTATTTCATTTAGAACTTAAGTGTGTGGGACCCGGCTACATGAGGCGTGCGCCTCACTCAGAATTGCGCAATTCAGCCTCCGAGGCACGCCTCACAAGCACAGAGGTGTACGCCTCACCTGGACCCAAAAAAGCTTAAGCAATGAGGCTCTTTGGGGCAGAATTGCGCAGAGGCGCCTCTTATTGTGCAATTTTATACTATGATGTAAATATATACATGCATCTAATTTATATATTAATTTTAACTATGATGTAAATATATGCATGCATCT
>NW_021374064.1:0-1092 GCF_001605985.2 Dendrobium catenatum
AAGGCTTGATGTTGTTGTTGTTGTTGTTGTATTTATTATTTTGATATTTTTGTTTTAATTAAAATTTTAATACTGCTAATATTATTTAAATAAAAAATATATAATACCAAAACACTTTTGTGGAAGACTCTTTGAAATTCTTTCAAGAGGTTAGGAGTTTGAATCCAGGCGAGGACGTGCGAGCGAGTTCGAGTTGGCAGGCGCGGGTCGCCATCGAGCTGACTGGCAGCTCACACATGCAGGTGTTTGGGAGCGAGCTAGCGGGTAGCTTGTGCTGGTAGGCGGGGGCAGATGCCACGAGTAGGCCAGGCAGGTTGCCACCTTGTTAATTTTTTTTTTATTCCGACAAAATTTCACCGCCAGACAACAATCGAAAAATTTTCGCCAGAATTTTTTTCGATGCTCGTTTTACCGGCGAAAAACATTTCCGCTAGAAATCTACCGAAAAACTTTTAAATCCACTAGAAAATGAATGTTTTTTTGCCAGAAAATCTATCGGTAATACGTGATTTTCTTGTAGTGTGAACTCCCCCAATACTGTAGAATTTTGTTTGAAGAAATGGAAGAGAGCAGAGCGCGGCAACGCTCTTAATTTGACGCAAGCAGAGCTGTGTAGTGTCGCAACACTGTAGGTAGAGCATTGCAGCATCGATAAACAAATTGGGATCAGAGGTTTTAGCATCGCAAGTCTTCAAAAAGACACGACGGTGCTTCGAAACGGATTGGACAGTTTTCTTCTTGTTTTTCTTAAAGGTTTTGTCCCTTGGTGTATAGTTATTCGTTCCTCTTTTGTTTCAAGTGTGAGAGCTATTTTAGAGAGAAGTGAAGTGTAATAATAGGCATTTTAAATTTGCTAATTTTTTTTGGAGTCATTATAACTTCAAATCATAAATCGTCTTCGTCATGATATTTTGACAGAAGTATTTTAATTACATGAATTTTTTCATAATTTCTGAGGCATCACATGAAGCGAGAAAAGAGCAAAAGAAAGGAGATTTGTACTTTTTTTTTTGGCTTTTATTTTCAAGATTTTAGGTTTTTTAAACGATAAATCTTCATGTCCTTTTATCTTTCTCTCTTTTTTTTTTTTTT
>NW_021374065.1:0-268 GCF_001605985.2 Dendrobium catenatum
CAATTTGATCAAAAATTAATGTTTTTAAATTTCCTCACCTATGTGTGTGCAAAGTTACTATGCTACCATACACCTTATACTAGACTTTTGACTTAAGAAATGTAAATAAATAAATCAAATTATAGACTCTTATCAAATAAAAACACTCCTAGTCTACCTAGACTTGAGTCGATCATTTTATATGGTGTACGCCTTACCTGAAATGTTCGTCTAAGTTAAAAAATAATATCCACAAATACTAATTGAAGAAATATAGTAAGTGAAAGTT
>NW_021374066.1:0-503 GCF_001605985.2 Dendrobium catenatum
ATATTTATGTACTACAAACTGATTTATTTTAAATTATCTTATTTTTCAAAATCTATATATTTATATAAGTATTTTTAAATTATTTTAAAATTACTTAAATATTAAATACTAATTTTTGGGTGATCCACTATTCATGAAATGTTAAACTTAGCTTCAATATGTGAAGAGCAATCATGGGGGTATGGATTAGTGAATGGTTGAGTCCCAATCATTCACTAATCTCTTCTTTAGGTGTACCTATTTTCTTGTTATTCGTAGTTTGCATGTGTAGGGTGCACCACCAGTTAGTTTAGGCTCTCCTAGATCTAAGGACATGATGTGTTTACTGCTTTTGTGTGTTACCACGCATTTATTACTTTGAGGGTTAGTGTGAAATGTTGCGACCCATGACCCCCAAGGTTGAGATTTTGATGATGCCAAATAATGTTGCCTAAACTATTTTTTATTGAATATCATTTAATATTTGCTATTGTCCGTGAGTACTAACATTTCAGGAAGATCAC
>NW_021374067.1:0-286 GCF_001605985.2 Dendrobium catenatum
GATCGTGGTTCTCTGCCTACTTCAGGAGGAAGCAAAAAGAGCTGGGTTCTCTGCCTTGCCGGGTGTGGCAAAAAGGAGGTGTTTTTATAAGGGCTTCTCCGACTAGCTGTGGGGGCTAAAGGAGAGTCACGTTGGTAGTGCAATACTCGGAGGGTGCCTCCGGGGAGTGGACGTAGGTCAAGTTGACCGAACCACTATAAACCCTTGTGTTCTTTTTACTGCTTCCGCACTTTAATTTTACGTACTTGTTTTTTCCGTGGTGATTTTAGTTTGTGATAATCGTTCT
>NW_021374068.1:0-482 GCF_001605985.2 Dendrobium catenatum
ATGTGGTACCTGGACAGTGGATGCTCTCGACATATGACTGGTGATGCCAATCAGTTTGTTGTACAAGAGTCCAGGACTGGAGGCAAGGTTACTCTTGGAGACAACACCATCAAAAAGGTGGTAGGCGCATGTATAATTTGTAATTCTAAGAACCTTATGATTGAAAATATTTTTCTTGTAGATGGATTGAAGCACAACTTGCTCAGCATCAGTCAACTCTGTGACAAAAGCTTCATCGTACAATTCTTTGCAAATTCATGTATTAAAAGTTTAAGTAACAACACTATTTTGCAGGGAAAGAGGATCAACAACGTCTACATGCTTGACTTAAATAACATTGAATGTAATGCGTCACTTTGCTTAAAAATAGTGATTGATGATTCATGGTTGTGGCACAGAAGATTTTGTCATGGAAGTATGAAAACCATTAGGAAAGTGACCCAAAAAGACCTAGTTAGAGCTGTCCCCAAACTCAAATTTTC
>NW_021374069.1:0-226 GCF_001605985.2 Dendrobium catenatum
CTTATTTTGTGCCTCTTTTTCAAATTGCGAACCATTGTGCATTCCGTTTTTTTGTTCCTTTATAAATTTTTCAAGAGTAATCTTGATCTTTCCAAAATTAATAATAATAAATTTCAAATTTTTCTATGTGTATCAATATTTATTGATAAGTGAAATACAAAATAAGAAAAATCACAATTACAATAATATTATTAAACATTAATGTAGTCTAATAAGAGACATGAAA
>NW_021374070.1:0-236 GCF_001605985.2 Dendrobium catenatum
AGAACATGAGTTTTATGTTTTAGCTTCAAAAATATAAAAAAAATATGTTGGTAGAACAATTTACATTTAAATTTATTTATTTCCTTTTTCAAAAGAATGAGATTATTTATAATTGAAAATAATAATTGGAGTTTTCTTTTAGGAATTATAGAAATCTAATATTTATTAGCGGACAATTAAAATCCACCAAAAGAGTTAAGCGTTGACAAAATTCTGGGGATTATGATGGCAATTGC
>NW_021374071.1:0-313 GCF_001605985.2 Dendrobium catenatum
ATGGTCCGACAGTAGTCGATGGGGGTTCGTCAGCGGTGGTGCTTGAGCTCTTGAAGCCTTAGAGCTCTCTCCAATTTATAGCCCAAAGGTCCCCTCATATATAGAGTGGAGGACTATTTATAGTTTTTCATGGGTTGCACGCCTTATAAATATAGAGAAGATCCGGGACTGGTTCGGAAAGCTCCATCGGATGAGTCGTATTGATTCCCACGATCATAGAGAGTTTTTCAATTTTTAAGTGCCTTAATGATATCAGAATCTAGCGAACTTGTGCTCATTGGATTCGTCTCGTCAAGCTGCTTGATTTGACTAT
>NW_021374072.1:0-283 GCF_001605985.2 Dendrobium catenatum
TCCATGGAATTCCAAAAGAGAGGATATCATCTTTTGGAGCCCCATTTGCATGTATATATAAGCAAGTATATTTCACTCTTTTTATAACTCAAGATGATGTACAACTCAATCGATATACAATCTATAATTTACTGGGACTAAATCATATACATCATTCCTAAGTACATTCTAATTTGACTCTTGAAAGAAATATAAAGCAATGAAAAAGCATTATCATACTTAGATGCCAAACTCCCTAGTCCATTTTTAAGAGACTACATCTAGGAGAGGTTTAGTCTACCAC
>NW_021374073.1:0-482 GCF_001605985.2 Dendrobium catenatum
CTAGCGATTAGGATTATTTTTTAGTGATAGAGAGAGAGAGAGAGAAAGAGAGCCCTTTTTTCTCCCTCATAACTTCTCTAACTCCTCCTCTTACTTATAAATACCCCCATAGTGGGAATGAAATTCTTGCACCTTCTCTTCTCCCTGTATTCTTACAATTGAGGCTTTCTCTTGGTCCTCCAAGGCCCCTTTCTTTGCAAGGAAGTCCGGAGATCTCCCCTTCTCCCTCTATTCTTACTATTAAGGTTTCCCTTGGTCCTCCAAGGCCCCTCTCTTTACAAGGAATTCCGGAGATCCCCCATTCTCCCTCAATTCCTTTAATTGAGGCCTTCCCTTGGCCCTATGCGGGTGGTGTCCCTCGTCCAGGACCAAGGCCCCTCTCTGTGAAAGAAGGTCCAGAGATCCCTCCTTCTCCCTCCATTCTTTAAGAGATTGGGCAAAAATCTGGCGTCGGGTAGAAATATGACATCGGGTAGGAGTCT
>NW_021374074.1:0-277 GCF_001605985.2 Dendrobium catenatum
CAGTTTTGAAATTTGAAATAAAAGAAAGAGAGGGAGGGGAATTAAAGAGGCATTTAATTAGTAATTAAGTGGGGATTGGAGAGAGACAAGAGGAGGAGGTGGTCGGCCCCATGGAGGGGTGAGAGCAATCAAATGGATGACGTGGCCCCTCTTGAGGAACTCACGGAATATTCAAACCTGAGATTTAATTCTCAGGTTTAAATTACTAAGAAAACTTCCTGATTAGGTTGGGCCTCTAACCGTTGGAAATATTCATTAAATGGAAAGACGTAACAGC
>NW_021374075.1:0-320 GCF_001605985.2 Dendrobium catenatum
CCAGATTGAAGCATGAATGCTTTGTCCAGTTATTGGGATATTGTTTGGAGGCAAATAATAGAATACTGGTCTATCAGTTTGCAACGAAAGGATCCTTACATGATGTACTACATGGTAAATATTTTCTTCTGAGATACTCCATATTGTATAATATGCCAAAATGTTACTGCTCTTGAATAAGCTTTATTTGAGCTCTCAATTTCAGGTAGGAAAGGGGTGCAAGATGCTGAACCTGGCCCTGTACTTAGCTGGATTCAGCGAGTGAAAATTGCCTATGGAGCAGCTAGAGGTCTCGAGTACCTACATGAAAAAGTCCAGCC
>NW_021374076.1:0-432 GCF_001605985.2 Dendrobium catenatum
TCAAAACCCTTTTTTAGCATCGATTTTAACTACTACAATTTGTGCCGGTTTTAACCGGTGCAATTAGAAGCGGTTTAACTAGTGCAATTAGCATCGGTTTTAATCGGTGCAATTATAAACCGAATCCCTAATTCTAAAATCCCAATCTTATACGCATGAGCTCGGCTTTTTCTAGTCCCTTCTTCTTTCGTGCGTGCAATCCATAACTCAAGCCCTAGAGGAGCGAACCAGTGCCGAACATCGCAGCTACTGTTATAGGAGCACTTCCCACTAGCGCGTTGCTTGCTCTTTTCCTCATGCGAAGACCAACCCGGTCGGACCTTTTTCGGGGTGAGACCTTCCCCTACTTCCTCTTCTTCTTCTCGTCATTCTTCTTCTTCATCTATCTTGTATATTTTTTTAATTCCTAATAAAAATTATTTCTACAAAGTT
>NW_021374077.1:0-306 GCF_001605985.2 Dendrobium catenatum
ATCCTGCGATCATCTAGGACGATATGATCGTATCAATTATCCTTAATTACTCCCTTGATTTCCTTATCAATTAACGTATAATTTGAGAATATCGTCCAGGCCGATCAATGATCGTCCTGGCCGATTATTGAAAAATACATAATACCTTAATTGTCTATGGCGGTAACTTCTTTCTGTTTTGAGCTTATCGTCCTGACCGATACATGTATTGTCCAAGATGATCTGTTAATGATGATTGCCTTAATTAAGAATCATTATTTAAATTTCTTTTTTAAGCCAGATCGTCCAGGACGATGTAAATATCGT
>NW_021374078.1:0-233 GCF_001605985.2 Dendrobium catenatum
CCCCACGTACCAGTCTGAGCATCGATCCATAGGGGCGTCCCCAGCCGCGAAGCAATCCTGGAGATGTTGCACTCATCCCAAAAATGGAGCGGGAGGTTGGGCAAGCGAACCCACATAGGGGAAGATAGCCCTTCCATGGATGCCGGCGAGAATCCCGGTGTCCACCTATCAAGACCCACCAGGTTACCCCCAATGACCCACGGTCCTCCGTGGAGGACGGCATCGCGCGCCTC
>NW_021374079.1:0-226 GCF_001605985.2 Dendrobium catenatum
ATATCAAAATTGATATTTTCATATAAATTATAATTTTAAAATTATATATATTAAATCTTCGAGTGCTTTGGGTGAGGATCTAAAAATTTTAAACATAGTTTAAGCTTATTTGAATAGGATTAATGGGGATTGATTGGTAGTTAATTAAGTTTCAATTTTTCATCTTCTAAATTTTCCTATTATCTTGAAATATTCATGTGTAAGATGCACAGCTACCTCGTTTAAG
>NW_021374080.1:0-295 GCF_001605985.2 Dendrobium catenatum
AACTTATATATATGTAATAATCTCTCTTTATTTAGCTTATTAAATATAATACCTAAATAAATATCTTTTTCTATAAAAAAAGCATCATTAATTCATTTCATTTTAATTTAAATATTTATTTCTAAATATTTTTTAAAACTTAAACTAATAATAAATTTATTCACTAATAATTATAAAATTACTTCTTTTTCTCTCTCCTCTCTCTATTTACCATTAATTTTTTTAATTTAATATTGAATGAAAAAAATCATAATCTAATTATTATTATTTTCTATTGAAATAAGTTTTCTTTATT
>NW_021374081.1:0-202 GCF_001605985.2 Dendrobium catenatum
TTTTCTTATCTTTTTGTCTTTTTATTTTGTGTGTTTTCAAAATATTTTCACATTGAAATTCATATTTTTGAGCAATCATACAAAATTTTCTAATGGTTATTTTCGTCTGTATGAAATTGATTTCGTACTGGATGAATCTTGTAGCATATTGAATGTTGAGTTGAACAGTCTGTGTACAGTTCTTTAGTTATTATTACAATTT
>NW_021374082.1:0-248 GCF_001605985.2 Dendrobium catenatum
TCCTTAAGTAGGTGTAATCTTCAAGATTTAAAGATTTGTTTAAGTCTCATAAGTCATTTTGAATTCTATAAGGCTTCGTTTGAGGCTGCTTTCTTATTGCTTTGTAAAGCAGCTTTTAGATTTCATTTGGGACGATTTTTTTTATTGCTTCTTAAAGCAGCTTTTTAGTTTAAAAAATAAAATTTTTATACTAGAAAGCTACTTTAACAAGCAGTAAGAAAGTCATCACAAACAAAGCCTTAGTATAA
>NW_021374083.1:0-241 GCF_001605985.2 Dendrobium catenatum
TCAAAACATAAGCCATGAAAAAATAGATTTGCAACATCATTGTCCTGCATGAGCGTTGCCACCTGGAGAAAATTATGTGAACATCCAGATTGCACCTAACCTAAGGGTAATCTAGTCGCCAAACACATCAATCCATCAACATAGTGTAAAAAAGTAAGCAGACACATCAAAGCAATTTCATCCACAACATGCAGTGAAAATCATGAAAAACCCGGCACACAGCAGTAAAGTAAACACCGGC
>NW_021374084.1:0-249 GCF_001605985.2 Dendrobium catenatum
GAAGGAAGGACCTAACCTTAAGGAGAAGGCGAAGAGCGTTAAAAAAAGGAAAAGACCTTAAAAAAAAAGGAAGAATCAAGTTGCAAATCAAGAAAGGGAAGTTTTATTAATTGATAGAATGAGCTACATCAAGCATAGTATTTCTTAAGGAAACGCCCATTGACAGGTAGCATTGGGTGGTTCCCTTTACAATCTACTAACTGATACGAGCCTCCTTCATAGACAGTCTCTATAACGAAGGGTCCTTCC
>NW_021374085.1:0-633 GCF_001605985.2 Dendrobium catenatum
TTTGATACACTTTGTGTATTCTAAATTTTCAATTTGGCATCTTTGCGCATCTTTTATTTTTGACATCATTAGCCAATTTTTTGAATATTCTTCCTTTCTTAAATCTTAAAAACAAAGGAAAACCCATCTTAGTCACAAAGCGAATTTCTTGATTAAGAAAATTATGAGTTAGATTCAAAAACCTGCAAGAGATTCCTATGTGATAAATAAAATGTAGGGAGATAAAAAAATTTTTGTTTCAAAAACCAATTTAAAAGATGAAAAAGATTTTAAATCAAAAGTAGGATAACCTTTTTTAGAAAACAGAGATTTGAGAAAAAAATAATGAGTTTCCTTCCTTTGACTGTTTTAGAGAAGTCAAACACAACTTACCAAAGATTTCAAGAAAAATTAGGAAGTATATTTTTCAATTTTAGAAAAGTTAGTGTGTGTGTTGATCAGAAAAAAAAACTTTCATGAAAAAAAAAATTTCAAAAAATAAATAAAGCAAAAAAACAAAAATAAAAAAGAAAAATACAAAAACACAACACAAAAACACGAAAGGCTCTTAACCATTATCTCTCTCCTGATTTGATGCTTCAGAGACCAGAACTGCCAATGAGATTTTTTGCCTTTCATTATTTCCCCAGTTTA
>NW_021374086.1:0-204 GCF_001605985.2 Dendrobium catenatum
AATTCTAATTTTTCTACGATGTAATTAACTACGAGGGTTTGTGCTCGTAGGAGATTTAGAAACCCAGACCTGATTTTCAAAATCAAGTTTTCAAAACCTTTTAATTAATTATCTTTAGGAATTCAAACAAAAATGGTGATCGTTATCGTCATATTCAAATAATTGGTAATTGTGGGTCTCCGAAAGGATTCCGCTCGTGTGGTT
>NW_021374087.1:0-326 GCF_001605985.2 Dendrobium catenatum
CAGTATTCATGTAATCGTCAATCATTGTAGGCCAGTAATATCCAAGTCTTTTAATATTCAATTTCATTTTTGGACCCTATTGATGTGCACCGCATAGTCCTGAATGAACCTCACTAACAATCTTAAGGGCTTCTCGCTTGTCTAAACAGTGCAGCCACATGTGATTGAAGGACCGACGGTACAACAAATTATTGACTAGTGCATAAGATAGGGCACGTTTCTTAATCTGGTTGGAGAGTGATTTATCCTGGTGAAGCTTCCCTTCTTTAAGGTAGTCAAATAAGGGTCATCTCCAATCGCCTTCTTCATCGGTTGTCGAAGAGGCA
>NW_021374088.1:0-323 GCF_001605985.2 Dendrobium catenatum
CTATTTTCCTAACGAGGTCATCGGAAGGCCGCCGTTTTATATGACCAAACCATTTAAGGCGACTCTCTCTAACCTTATCTTCTACTGTAGCTACTCCAACCTTTTTCACATATATGCTCATTTTGTATCCTATCTCTAAGGTAAAGTCACTTATCCACTTGAGCATCCTCATCTTTGTCACACTTAACTTAATATTATGCTTCTCTTTTAATGGCCAACATTCGGCACCATAAAAATGTTTAAACTTTTTAATAAAAAATTATATTAAAAAACATTTTAGATGATAATCTTTTTAAATTATTTTTAAAATGTGTATAATTTTT
>NW_021374089.1:0-1936 GCF_001605985.2 Dendrobium catenatum
ATTTCAAGCTTTTCCCTCTCAAATCCTCGTTTTAACAATATTCAATACATTGATTCACCCAAACAACCATAGTGATATGGCTTGCATTAAGAGGTAAAGAATCACCTCACCATACCTAAAAACACAAGTTTGTCCTAAGGATCTTCTAGGTACTTCTCTGCAAGATTCATCTCTCCCTAGGGCACTTCTCTTTATTTTTAAAAGCAATTTGCAATTTGTATGATGTACTTGATATTAAACCTCTCAATATCCTCATTCTAATTGAGGTGATCATCACAAGTCAATTGTTGTTGTTCAAAAAAAAATTCCATGTCAAAGCTAGTAATTCATATTCATTGCTTACTTGTTCATTTCCTTTTGATTTTATCATTCTTATAATTCATGAACTTAATTTTCAAATGTTAGGATTTTGGCTCAAGTTCTTATTAATCTTTTCAAGTTCTGTTCAAGTTCCCTGTTTTATAACTCTAGTCTTTGCTTGAGTTCAAATGTTCAAGTCAAGTCCAAGACGAGTTCAAGTTCATGTCCAAAATTTATCCAAGTCAGGTCCCTTGTCCACAGGAAAATCCGGCAACCTCCCGGTATCTCCCCTGTTTACGGGAAACTACAGGAAACTGGGCCTCCCACCATGCTAGAGAAAAACATGTACGATAGGTGTTGGGCGACACCGCGGCCAAAAAGTCTTCAATCTCACCACGCCAGAGAAAGGTGTGTATGGGTCCTCGGGCACCTATTTCAAAAAATGAGGATATTGAGAACATCCTAAGAGGTAGATCAATCCTCATAGTTAATTACCCCTCCTACTGCGTAAGAGAGAACTCTAGATAAAGGATGAATCATTTAATAGAGCTTTGGAAGCTTAAGTTTTAGTCTCATTTTGTTGGGGGATGGAGGTAGATCTTATCAAGATCTTATGGTTCCATCATCCTAGGAATACCACAAGCATACTTGTTAACAGCGAATGGCGCACCACGGCGAAAATTTTCCCGTGGAGCCATGACACTGTAAAACTCGAAAACGACGTTAATAGGTCGTCGCACGCTTTTCAAAGCACCGCGACAAGATTTAAGTAAAATTTTCAACTTTAACGTAATTTAACAAAAATAATTTTAGAAAATCCTGATCGTTTTGGTATATAATACTTATACCTAATTTAGCCTATTTTAGGAATTAAAATTTAACGAAGTTTCGTAATACCAATTTTGCCCTTAATCAATTTAATTGCCGGAATTATTTAAGTAAGGGTATAATGCTCATTTGCAAAACCCTCTCTCCCTAATATAGCAAAACCGAGCCCTCCCTTCTCATTCCACGCGTGAACGAGCGGAACCGAGCGGACGGTCGGGCGGACGGTGGCTTCCGCGAGGGCCTTCTGGCGGCGATCTTCCGGGGAGAAATTTAGTTCAAATCGAAGGGGATGACGAGAGGATTACTCAGGTATAATTATTTTCAAATGAATCCCTCTCGATCTCTAGATTTTTGGAAATGAAATTTCTAGGGTTTTATATGATTTTGTTTTTCTTTCGCTGTTTCTTTACGAAAACTTTAAAGGAGGATTAGAGGAATGTTTTAGCAATGAAAATGAAAAATTTTAAGGAATTTTTGGAGATTTAGCATTTAGGGTTTTGACCTAAAAATTTAATTTCGTAAGACACATTTACGAAAATGATTTCTAAGGGTTTAGGAAATATTTTTAAAGAAGAATTTTAAGTTTTTAACAAAAATTTCATTTTCTTAATTTTCCTAATTATTTTAATCCAAAAATAATTAAGATAGTTATGAAATTAGGTTTGAGGAAAATTTTGACATTCTGATTTGAGGAAATTTAAGAATTTAGGGTTTCCAAAATTTAGGCATTTTAATAATTCTGAAAATAAAAATAGATGACAACCACATTGAAACTGGAAGAACTCAAGAAGGAACATGAAATCCTTAG
>NW_021374090.1:0-445 GCF_001605985.2 Dendrobium catenatum
AAATACCCACATTATGTCAATAGCTATTCTCTTTATGCTTCCAGTTCTTAAATCCCTCATCAACAAATGTGTCTCCACCGCCTTTGCTAGTATTAACTTAATTGCTCTTGAGGCTTAAACAAGTAGTAATAAAGACAAAATATTAATTGCATCTTTTTGAATACTATACTCCATCCAATCAGGAAAGTCTTCAAACCATTTTGAATTAAATCTACGTGCAATATTTCCTATCTTTGTTTGAGGGAATTGATGATTTTTTGGTTGATGTGCTCTCTTCAACAAATAAGCTCTACGAACTCTATTACAATCTTTTACATCATAACTCCAGATGGATGGTCGAAGACCAGGATCAGCAGGTAGATTGTCAATATCAATCTCGACACGTTCTTTTCGCTTCAAGAACCGTTTCATTTCTCTAAAGGCTAACAATGACTAATCCAAATTA
>NW_021374091.1:0-496 GCF_001605985.2 Dendrobium catenatum
CATACAACCTTCCACTAGAGATGTGTATGACTACTCCATTCATGCTCTTAACTCTGATTATACCTGAACCACATAATTCGAAAGCAAAAATTAATATCTTTTTGCAACCATTAATTGATGACCTCAAATTATTATGGGAAGAAGGAGTTCTCACATATGACATATCAACAAAATAAAATTTTCCCCTTCGAGCTGCTTTGTTGTGGACCATCGGTGATTTTCCAGCTTATGGTATGTTGTCTGGTTGGAGTACAGTAGGGAAATTAGCATGTCCTTACTGCATGGAGAACAGTAAAGCTTTCACATTAAAATATGGAGGGAAAAATACTTGGTTTGATTGTCATCGTATATTTCTACATGCTAATCACCAGTTCTGAAGAATTAAGGAAGCATTTGTTAAAAACAGAATTGAGCGATCACCTCCTCCACCCAGATTAAGTGGTGATGATATACTACAGTGACTTTCCGACATTCCAATAATTATTGATTTTCCAAT
>NW_021374092.1:0-225 GCF_001605985.2 Dendrobium catenatum
GGAGGCACGATCGATCGTGAGAGGATGTGCTCTGAAGCCAGAGTGGGGGCAAGCTAGAGAAGAGAGAATGAGAGGAAATGTAGTGGAAGGCTCGGGATGGCTAATTTTAGGGCATTTTTTGGCAGTTTTCTGGTGGTTTAGATTACCAAAAAAAATTCACTTAACACCGGTGGCCTGGGCCATTGGTAAAGGCGTCAGTATAAAATTAAACTGGCACCATAGCCC
>NW_021374093.1:0-295 GCF_001605985.2 Dendrobium catenatum
AGTCATGGGATTTAGATTCTTCTGTCCTGTGCTTTGTACTGCGGATATTGATGGAGAATTACCTGATTCGTCTTTGTTGACTTGTCAGATGATTTTTATACCTTCGGCCCTATGCTTCTAGCTTTGGCGGGCTTGTTGAAGGAGTTAATGCCGGTGACCTAAACCCTTAGGTTTGTATTAGGTCGATGGCGAAAAGTCATCGGTCCAGAGCTTTGTGCATAGCGGACTTGTTGATGATGGAATCCATTTAGTTCAGCCTAAGGCTTTGTGTGAACTTTGGGATGATTTTCTTCGG
>NW_021374094.1:0-3396 GCF_001605985.2 Dendrobium catenatum
CGAATCCTTTCACTATTGATTCTGGGGCATCACATCAACTATTTCAAAGAACTTAAAGATATATCTGGTGGTGCTCCTATGCATTTCAGTAGAATGGGGGAGTTGAATGGGTGGGTTTTTAGCTGTGGCACTAATTAGCTTTATTCAAATGGCTTGAAATATACTAGGTTTAATGGTCGAGTTAATGATCCTATCCATATCAAACTTGACAGAATGTTTATGAACCAAAAATGGCTGGATGCTTTCCCTTTATCCTATTATAAAGTTGCACCCCCGATTGTTTTGATCATTTCCCCATTGCTTCTTTTGGAAAGACGTCATTTTACTATGGCAGGAAGATTTCAATTTAAAAACTATTGGTTGAGGATAAATGAGTATTGGGATATCCTTTTATCTTCCTTTGCCACACATCATGATGGGAGCCCCATTGCCAATCTTTATGGTAAACTAAGATCTCTGAAGGCTAATCTGAAATCGATGAAATGATCTAATGCCCATTTTATTAAGAATCGGCTTGCAAATTTGAATCAAAATCAGAAGGATTGTCTCGAGCTTTTACAGTGCAACCCTTAGGACCCTTTCTTAATGCAATATTGAAGGATATTAACTCTAGCATCTCTAAAATTCAAGGGATTTGAAGCTCTTGGATCATTCAAAGAGCTAAGGCTAAATGGCTACAAAATGGGGAAGATTGGGATTTTTGTATGCCCGTATTAATACTAGAGCTAATTCTTCTAGAATTAATAAAATCACCACTGATGAGGGTCACTTCTCTTCTCTTGGGGAGATTGCCAATGCCATTTACAAGTACTTCAACAAGATTTATAATCCTCCTAAGTCTTCTGGAATCAATGAGATAAATTTTCCTTGTGGAGATCCCATTCCTCCACACCTGACTGATTTATTACTAGAGAATGTTAATGACCTTGAAATTAAACAAGTTGTTTTTGGGGGGTCGTCGGCCTCTTCCCCTGGACCCGATGGTTTCACACTTAAATTTTATAAGGGCTCTTGGGATATTATTGGCTTGTATGTGATCAATGCTATTAAAATTTTCTTTTCTGTTGGCACCTCCCTAGAAGTGCTAAGGCCACGGTGATTGCTCTCATCCCTAAGCATCAACATGCTTCTAATATATCTGATTATCACCCTATTTTTCTTTGTAACGTCTTTTATAATATTATTACAAAGATTCTTGCAAATCACCTTAAGATTGTTATGCCTCACATTATCCATAAAAGTCAAGCTGGCTTCATCTCCAAGAGGATCTCTTATGGTAATATTATTTTGGCCAATGAAATTCTCAATGAATTCAATGGCGCTTCTTCTAAGAAAATTTTCTGTGCTAAACTAGATATTCGTAAGGCTTTTGACTCGGTATATTGGGATTTTCTTATTGCTAGATTGAGGGAGAAAGGTTTCCCAGAAAAATTCAACTTCTGGATAAAAAACTGGATTTGTGATATACCTTTTTCTGTTTGCATTAACAGTGCTCTTGAAGGGTATTTCACTTCTTCTGTTGGATTAAGACAAGGCTTCCCCCTTTCTCTGCTTTTATTTGTGATTGTCATGGATGCTTTCTCCTGCTCTATGGATTCTAGCTCTTTTTTGGGGATCCCTCTTGGGTAGGCCTCTCTTAATCACCTTCTTTATGCTGATGATGTCTTGGTGTCTGGAATGGCTTCTATCCCCAATGCTATTAAGCTTACAAAAATTTTAAGTAACTTTGCCAAGGCTTCTGGTCTTCATATCAACAATAATAAGTGCTCCATCCTCTTCTCTAAAAACCTTTATGCTGCTAATGACATCATTGATATCCTTGGTTTCTCCCCGACTGTGCACACCTTCAAATACTTGGGATTGCCTATCTCCACTAAAAAGCTAAATTCTTCTCACTTCCAACAACTCATGAGTAGAATTTTTACTATACTTGCTGGTTGGAAAGTAAAATGTCTTTCATATGCAGGTCGTGTTCAATTCTTGAGGTTCACCATTGCTAACACTATCGCGTACTGGATTAGGGGTGCTATAATACCCAAAGCTTGTTGCAAACTTATTGATAGAATGTGTTCTAGATTTCTTTTTCATTGTTCTAAGGAGGGCAAGAAGTTACATTTGATTGCTTGGCATGACACTTGCTTGCTAACCTGTTTTGGGGGACTTGGGATCCCTAACCTTCTCTCTCTCAGCCATGGGTTTGCCTGCTCCTTTATTTGAAGATTTTATAACTCTACTTCTCTAGTTTTTACTGGTTCAAATTTAAATTTTTCTCCCCTTTTAAACCCATTCCTTATAAATGCTCTAAATTTTGGAAGAACATTTGTGGGGTAGCAAGAAAGATTGAAGGGCATATTCGTAATATTACTGTAACTGCCGAGAATTGTAGTCGGCTTTCCTTTTTTTGGAATCCTTGGTAAAATGGTAAATCATTGGTTGATATTATAACTCCCCTCCCCTGCTCTTCAAGGGACCATCTTGAATTACTGGAACTATGTCTGGCTTTTGCCATATCCTTTTCCTCTCAGGATTCAGCAAAATATAATTGCCACACCTATTTTGGATATGCCTGCTGGACCATTAACTGTAATGAAATTGCTAAACCTTGCTTTAAAGATTTTAGATTGAATTTCTTTGATGCTAGGCACAAAGTGAATTGTTATCATTACATTTGGCACAAACGTGCTGCTCTTAGATTTTCTTCCTATACTTGACTTTTAGTACGTGGTGGTTTAAAAATGGCTGACAATCTTGCACAAAGAAACATTTTCATCGATGCTATTTGCCCCTTTTGCCATTTAGGGATGAGTCCAGCTCTCATGTATTTTTTCAATGTGACTATTCCTTTGCTGTTATCTCTCATCTTTTGCCTGTGTTGGATTCTTTTATGTTTAGACCTACTATACTGCAAATGTTTGATTTTATTGATGAGTTGTGCATCTACAACAAAGCGGAGAAGGATTTTTATTTTTTGGTGATTTGTGCCGCTGTTTACTTTATTTGGAGAGAGCAGAATAATAGAAGATATTCGGGCTCTCATGCTACCTATCATGGGCTATGCCGGAATTTAGCTTTGGTCATTACTTGGAAATGGACTGGGAGAAAAAATGGGGATATGCTTTGCACCTCTTTTCCTACGTGCTTCATGTGATTCTTTGGAGGTTGGTTTTTTTTTCTAAAGGTCAGTTTTCTGGCTGACGCTTTGTGGCTGTTTGGAGGCTGGTTTTTGTGGCTGGACGATGGTGACTAGAACCACCCTTGTGCGTTCTCCCTTCGGACGGCCAATGGGTTTTTTATCACTAGTGGCTAGTTTCTTGGCCTGGCATTTTTTTCGTGCACCCTACTTCCCACTCGTGCTCATCTTCATTGGCAACCAGGGAGATTTCTCTCGACGTCCCT
>NW_021374095.1:0-693 GCF_001605985.2 Dendrobium catenatum
CGAATCCTTTCACTATTTGATTCTGGGGCATCACATAAACTCCAACCAAAGGCTACTTCTTGTATTTTTCTTGGATACTCTGAAAACTAAAAAGGATACAAGTGTTTACATATTTCTACAAATAAAATTTTTATGTCTAGACATACAATTTTTGATGAGCATACATTTCCTTTCTCTTATTCAAACAGAACAACATCTATGCCAGACTCGGCAGATCAGCCATCAACATTTACTCTTATGCCTGAATCGTTTGCAGCATCTACCTCCAGGCCAAACACTCACAAGCAGTCTACCACATCTGAACCCCATTTTTCACCAGTTCCGCAACCCGCAGACATACCCATACTACCAGTTCAAGAGGCTCCCAGTCAACTGTCTCAGCCTCCTCCTTTCATTTCCTCAGCCACCACATCGGGTCATCCTATGATAACACGACGAAAAACTGGATCTCTTAAACAACGTGTTTGATTAAATCTTCTGCATCTTATCTCGCAGGTTAAACAAACCACTGACCCTACGTCATATACCGAGGCCGCAAAACATTGCCACTGGCGACAGGCCATGGCATCCGAATTCTTTGCACTCCAAAAGCAGGGCACATGGACACTAGTCGAACAACCACGCAATGCATCCATCTTAGGATGCAAATGGACCTAGCTGTTGACCTCGATTTTGCCCAGACTTGGGCATGAT
>NW_021374096.1:0-497 GCF_001605985.2 Dendrobium catenatum
GTTCAGAAATGTAAAGAGATCATATAAGCCTTTTACTACTATAATAAAAAGAAGATGGGATACTCAATTAAGACAAGGCATCCATGCAGCAGCATATTTTCTCAATCCTCATTTTCAATATGATAGAGAGAACTATTGTCAAAAGACAGGAATTTTACAATGTTTAGTAGAATTAATTGGAAATAAAGACATTTGCTTTAAGCCCACCATTATAATGTTTGAAGTCAGATTATTTCGTGATGGCTTAGAAAGCTTTGGAAAACCAATTGCAATGACAATGGCGAAATAAATGCAACCTGGTAATTCTCTTTTTTACTTTTAACATGTGTATATACTTATATAAATATGCTTATTCACTAAACTCTCAAACTTGATAATATGTAGATGAGTGGTGGAAGATGTTTGGATCAAGTGCTCCAAACTTGCAAAAAGTTGCTATAAGAATTCTCAGCCAAACATCATCTTCATCAGGATGCGAAAGAAATTGGAGTGTTTTT
>NW_021374097.1:0-375 GCF_001605985.2 Dendrobium catenatum
AAAAATAGTTTTAGAAGGAAAAAGTGTAAATAATATTGATGGCTAGATCTACTGGTTGTTCTTCTATATTGATGGCTCTCTTTGGGCTATTAGTGTTACAGTTGGGGGCTTTGATGTCAAGGTTTTTTTTGGTGCTCCCCTACTGTGGTCAGTGGAGTTGGGGTATATTTTTGTTGTGTTTTATATTTGTCTCTCTGGTTCTTTGGATTATCTGGTTAGGTGTGGCTGTATGTTTTTGGAGTTATAATTTTGCTAGTGTTATTTTACTATTTATAGTTGGCAATGTTTGATGTGGTTGGTGGCGAGCTTCCTATCTATTGGTTATTTTCTTATTGAGTTGGAGCTATTGTTTGTTCATTTGGGTTTGTATTGCTA
>NW_021374098.1:0-661 GCF_001605985.2 Dendrobium catenatum
CTATTGTAGCTCATCCTTGTTTTCTGCGTGATTTTCAGGTTCTGGGAAAGGGAAGGAAGTCCAGGACTAGATTTCAGAGTCTGATCTGTAGGTATTTTTTTGTACTTTTGATTTTTGTACAGACATGGCTCTTCTGCTCTATTTCTTTCTGTCTGAGCCATGGCCTGTAGTTGTAGATGATTGATTTTAGGAAAAGAAAGAAAAATATAGATGTTTTGTTCCGCTGCATTTGATGTTTCATAGTAGCTCTGTGTGTCTGTTTTGAGTTGAAATATTTGGAAGAATCGGTTCTGAAGCAAATTCCAAAGCCAGATCCTGGTCTGTTTGTTCGTTCCGATCGCGGCTCAGTGCGGGCAGGATTCCGTCCCGGTCGGGTCGGGTCATGACAGGCATTCAGTCCGGTAGCCAAAATAACGTCTATCCGCATGCTTCTTTCTCTGCGTGTAAACAAGAACTGGCATTGCCTTCAACTCGACGTCTTGAACGCGTTTCTTCACGGCGACTTACAGGATGACATCTTCATGTCACAACCTCGTGATTTTGAGGATCCATCTCAACCCACAGCGGTCTACAAGATTCACAAATCCCTTTATGGGCTCAAACAAGCACCACGATAGTGGTACCAGAAAATTACAGCATTCCTACAAGCTCGAGGCTTTGG
>NW_021374099.1:0-238 GCF_001605985.2 Dendrobium catenatum
AAAAGTGTTCTAACATTTCTTGTCCAATATGAATTTAATATTTTTTTTGGCTAGGACAAAGAAGGGTTGACATCTTCTAGATAGATTGGAGATAAACCTTCTTATATTTGCTAGCCTACCAGAGGGACCTTAGCTGGGTAAGAATTTTAGGAGGTGGCATATTCAAGATGGATTCAATATTGGAGGGTTCAATCTCAATTCTATGGTGCCTCACTACAAATCCTAAGAATTTCCCTGA
>NW_021374100.1:0-384 GCF_001605985.2 Dendrobium catenatum
TGCGATCCAGCCCAGACGGACGAACAGCCGAATCCGAACCCTATCCCGTTTTCCGCCTCGTTCTCTCTCGATACTCTACTAAATTTCATGAAATTTTAAACTCGATATCTAGACACGAACAGAAATCATGGGGACTTGATATCTCGGTCTAAAACACACTATGTAAGATTCTATTTAACTCGAAGTGTTCTAACTAGGGTTCGCAATTTTACCGAAAATACTCGATGAAATCGAGAGATCTCTGGCTTGTTGCACTTGTAGACTGTCCACGCTCCTAGTTGCAGAAGAAACCACGAGCTCTCGACGTCTGAATCAACGGGAAAACTCCTTGGAAGTTTCACGCTCTCGGGTCGCCGGAGAACTCGTCGCCGGCGGCTTGGGACG
>NW_021374101.1:0-208 GCF_001605985.2 Dendrobium catenatum
ATTAGGCTTAGGTTGAGAGTTGGCTCAATCCCAAGTGTTTTTGGGCACTTTGGGTTAGCCTAACTCTTGACCCAAGTGAGACCAAGGGTTGGGCTGATCAAGGAAGGTGTATTGGGTAAAAGAGAACTCAGTAACACCTTGATTTGGATTCAATTTGATTAAGATCAAAAGGTGGCTCAAAGGAGACCTCTCTTTGGTCACTTGGATC
>NW_021374102.1:0-282 GCF_001605985.2 Dendrobium catenatum
AGAAAGCAAAAACCTACAAAGTCGATTCCTCCTTTAATAAAGTAAAATAGGAACGAGGAACCATATTGAACCTAAAATCTTCCCAAATAAAGTTACTAAAAAGAGCAAAGTTAGCACACAAATTTGCTAACTTATTACTATTTTTCTTTATACAATTGAAAAAGACAAAGTTGACTTCCTTTAAAAAATCTAGATCCTCCTCCTTGTAAATGCCATTATTCCAAGCACTTGTAGAAATGAAATATTGTTTGAATTGTCGCCTTCAATGATAATACCTTTGTA
>NW_021374103.1:0-369 GCF_001605985.2 Dendrobium catenatum
TCTACCCCTGGCCTGTACTGAATCTCAAAATCATATCTCAGGAGTTTGGACAGCCACCTCTGATGCTCCTCTGTCACCATGCGTTGCTCCAACAAATATTTCAGACTCCGTTGGTCGGTCCGGACGATGAAATGTCTTCCCAGTAAGTAGGGATGCCACTTTTGGATTGCTAAAACAATTGCCATCAACTCCCTCTCATAGACAGATTTCAGTCGGGCTCTGGCAATCAACACCTGGCTGAAATATGCAATGGGCTTGTGACTCTGCATCAACACTGCTCCTAGCCCGTATCCCGATGCATCTTTCTCTACTATAAAGGCCTGAGTAAAATCCGGTAAAGCTAAGACCGAAACTGTGGTCATAGCTTTC
>NW_021374104.1:0-397 GCF_001605985.2 Dendrobium catenatum
CGATTTTATTTTTTTTTTTTTTTTTTGTCATTACAAGTCAACAGCTTTATAATTAACTTGATGATTTTATAATATACACTATGTAGCACGGATACTCTTATTTACAAGGCATGCTGCATTGGACACTGTCGGACATGGATACGCCTCCGATACGGCACGGAAGCCATATCCAATTAAAATGTTATTTAAATTTGACCGGACACACGTATCGGATATGCATGACCTATTACAAAAAAAAAAACGGAGCCGCAATTTGCCCTATTCATTTTGGCTATCCGGTCGATATCCCTATTCATTTAGGCAACATAAACATTTCAGTGAGCTAGATTTTTCGTTTCCGCACAGGCGTTCGTCTTCTTACTTATAGTCGAAGGAGCGGCTCGACGACGCGAGCATA
>NW_021374105.1:0-224 GCF_001605985.2 Dendrobium catenatum
TTAGCCGTAGCAAAACAACTTTTTTGCTTATTAAAAATAAGCCCACTGACCTCTTCAAAGCTCTTAAAAAAACACAGAATCTTCTTAATATTATTGGTAGAAGCATTAGCGAACACAATGAAGTCATCAGCGAAACACAAATGAGAGATATTGAACCCACCCGAAATTTTAAAAATACATGTTAGGGTTGTTACTAAAGAGGTCAGATAACCCCCTAGATAAGA
>NW_021374106.1:0-385 GCF_001605985.2 Dendrobium catenatum
CCAAATAGAAACAAAACAATAATAAGAAACAAAATTGTAGAGATAACCTCCAGCACACCAACTAGGAGGCAGCCCCCAAACCAAATAAATAAAAAACTACAAGCACTAGCGACCAGCCAACCTTAAAATCTAACATAGGTATACCAATTATATTTAATCTTAAAATCCTTTTAAAGAAGTAGAGAGGTTAGGAGAAAAAAAATTAGTAAAACCATCCAAACCACAATCCAAGTTGGCGAGCCACTCAACATAAGCATTCCCCTCCTTATACACAAGCAAGAAAGAGAAATTCATAAAGATCAACCAATGCTTAAAATCCCTCACTAGATAAAAAAGTGCAGGATTACACACAGTATCATCACAATATTTAAATAGTGAATAATAG
>NW_021374107.1:0-239 GCF_001605985.2 Dendrobium catenatum
TGACACTACAGAGCTTGATGGAGGTGAGGCAACCTTTAGAAGCCATGTTTACATCAACTGAATGGCTTAACTCTGCTTGGGGGAAGAAAAGTGAGGGGAAGGAAATAAGAAAGATAATTCTAAATGATAAATTTTGGGCTACTGTAACCTATCCATCTACTTTCTTATTTTTCACTATTTTCATATATAATTTAGATGTTTCTATTGTAAGGTACAATATTGCTATTATTTTCCTGCTA
>NW_021374108.1:0-612 GCF_001605985.2 Dendrobium catenatum
CCCTTGACCTGATAGCCAAAAGCTACACAGGAAAATATCATACAAATAGATTAGGAAATTGGTGAATGCATGATACTTAACACCCAAAAATCTACCTAAATAGATAATTTTAACCCAACAGTCCCAGATAAAAACACAATTTTTTTTCAAAACATAAGTGCAACAGCTAAGCCTAAAATAGGTGGTACAATAATAATACCCCACGAGTAATATGTAAGAAGAAATAAAATCCACAACCCTCAAAACACTATAACCAAGGATAAGAGAGCAGCAAAAAGGGGTTGAATCAATAATATAATATTTCCAATCATTTTTATTCCTCCTCCATCCACAATAGTAAAACTCAACCAGCAAAAAAGAGGATAAGGCAACAATCCAAACAATAGAGATCCAAATGATATGAGCAAACATCTTGAAACTAAAATAAACCAGGAACCTAAAAGAGAGATAAAAGAACATCATAAAACCAAAACTCACAAACCAATAAAAAAATCAAGAATATAACCAAAACCCAAAATAACTATTTAAAGTGAATGTAGGGGAGACCCAAGCGATCTTTTCTAGCCAATCCTTTGATCTCTTTAAGGAGAGTATGCTCATAGTATTCAGTAA
>NW_021374109.1:0-1047 GCF_001605985.2 Dendrobium catenatum
TAACTTGATTCAAAAGAATATGGTTATTAATATTCTCATTGATAGTATCTGTAACAGTAGAGAACACCTTCTCCATTGAGGGGTTCAAATTTTTTTTAAGTTCCTGATGCAATTTTAAAAAATTAGAAACAACATGTCCATGTGTCTTACAGTGTAAAAAAAAATCAGGGACTTTTTTAAACTCCACTTTTTGTAAGTAACCAAAGGCTTTAGAACTGACCCAAACTTCTTTAGCATGTTTCTTTGAGATATAAACTTTGACTAAAACCCTAGCCACAGAGGGATGGGTTCAAGATGCAGTTGCCTAGTTGGTTTGTAGGGGACAGCCCAAAATAGAACTAAGAGCATGAAACACTTTAGCATTAAATAAATGGAGACTTAGATTAGGAAATGAGATCCAAAAAAGCACAATGGGGGATTCTTTTCAAACATCAAAGAAAGGTGTCCATTTTAGAATACACATTTGGCAATTAAGTAAAAGGTAATATCTATGAGCGAATACATGACTATAATTTAAGTCATTATAGAGTTTAATCGAAATGTGTTTAGAATCATCAAGCCAATGAAAAAAAATTAGAGCGTTTAAGTCTACCTAAAAAAGTGTGAATCGAATCGAGGTTTGGCCTACGCAGACCAAATTTTCCACTAAGAGTAAATTTAAATGGCAATGCAAGCTTTAGCACTTCTTCATCCGAAAGCAAGACTGTCAGCACACCATCAAAAGTTGACTGAGTTAAAGAGGGAAGGGTATCAACTATCGAGGAACAAGAGAGAACATCCTTAAATAATTGAGACTGGGGAGGATAAGGCCCCGCATACTCTAGGCTAAAGAATCCTTTCTTCATATCTTGCAACTGGGCGGAAACGCTCCCCCAAGGTGTAGAGGATGAAGCCCCCATTATCCCTTCAAAGCCCTAACAGGGCTAAACAACAAAAGCGAGAACCAGTGCACAAAGAGAAAAAAGAAAGAAAGAGATGGGCATTGAAAAAGAGCATCGAGGTGAAGAAATTAGGGGAGGAGGAGGGAAACCCTAAAATCGCCTGAGG
>NW_021374109.1:1147-10261 GCF_001605985.2 Dendrobium catenatum
AAAAAGAAACAAATTCGAAAACAATTCAACAAATATAAATAATAAAAAAACAAAAAATACAAACAACAAATAAATATACATAAAACACAAGATATCAAGTCTATTATTTTCATCTTGCCCCGAAATTATAATAGACAATGACAGCTAGCCTAGTCCTCAACTTACTAAATGTGTCTATAGCTTAAGGGTTGGTGAAGATATATGTCAATTGATAATCAGTTGCTACATGATGTAATCTCAATATCTCCCTTAGCAATAGATCTTTAATAGAAGTGGTGCATAACATATTCTATATGCCTTAGTACAAAGAGTGTTGATAGGATTTTAGAGACTACTTATGGAAACTAAGTATTATCACACATAATTCAAATTAGTGCGATAGGGAGATCTATATGGTCAAGATTTGTTACTTACAATAATACTTACGAAACACATTCTTCAATACAATAATTTATTCTCCTTAGTCTGAGGATAATGTTCATATTTTATCTTTCATACTAGACCAAAAGAACAAGGATTAACCTATAAATTGATAAGTTCTAGATATACTTTTTATTGATATCCTACATCCTAATAAATGATCTGAGTTTGATATCCTATCATTTCAAATAAGGATGCTATATCTAGGGATACCATAACCTAGATTTAGGTTCCTAGAAAGATATCTTAAGGTTCTCCTTAAACCTTTCATTGGGATCCCTTATGGATCTGCTTCAAATCTATCACCAAAGATACAAACACTAAATATAATGTCAGGTATTTAGCAATTAAATATAGATAGTTGATCCGATATTATACCCTTTATACTTCTTTTTGTCTGCCAACTTTCTACTTGCATCTTTGATTAATTAAAGGGTAGAGCCATGGTGTATAAATGCTAGCATTTTTCATCTGATATTTTTTATGGTAATATCCTTGAAATTTACTTTGGTTTTTAGATAAAGTTCCATCAGTCATTTGGTTTTGTACTAAATTGAGAAAATAAGTTATCCCTCCCATACTCATTGATAATTCCGCTACTAATTATTTCTAAAATTCTTACAAAGATGGTTCATCTATTTGAATATATTATATATAATAATATATATAATAATTATTATTATATATGGTGTGTGTGTGTGTGTGTGTGTGTGTGGTGTGTGTGTGTGTGTGTGGTGTGTGTGTGTGTGTGTGTGTGTGTGTGTGTGCTAGAATTATGAGTAGATCATCTTTTCACTTTCTTTAAGGGAATAGGTTAGGTATCTACACTACCATAAAAATGGAATATCTAAGAGAAATTTTTAATACCTTCAACTAGACTAGGTGTTTTTCTTCAATCCAGATGCCGTTTTAATTTGTTGACAAAATTGGAAAATATTAATTTTTAAATCTAGGGGATTAATCTTACAGTATACATATTTTTTTAATCACGTATTTTTAAAAAGCATCTCCTTTAATCCATTGGTATAGTTTAAAGCCTTCAAAGAAAGCCAAAGGATAACAATACTCAAATAGTTCCTAAAAATAATACACAAGGGAAAAATGTCTCCTTAAAATTAATGCCTTCTATTTTATTATACCCCTTGCGTTGTTATTAATTTAGTTTTTTTTTTAATTACTACTCAATAGTCACTATTTATTCTGTGAAACCCATTAGTTTCCTTATCAACACTTTTGGTTCTTTAGTTTAATAACTAAATTCCCAAAACATTTCTAACAAATTGTTCATTTTTTATGCCATAGTTAGGAGTCTCAGATTTCATCACTGGGGCATCTCCCTTCCTAAGTCACTATACCTGTCTTAACTCCTACAGAGGGATTCTCCTAGTTAATAATTCTCTAGGAGAATTAGATGCATATCTCATCCTCGCTAAGCAGGGCTCCTCGAGGTTCTTCAGCTATTTCTTAGGTAGACGGCATCCTTTATTCTTTGTGGTGACCTCTACATTCCTCTCTCTTGCTTCTAACCTAGGGACTCACTAGTTTATCAGAATTCATTTAAATAATTATTATTGGGTGGCCATCCTCTCCGCATTAGGTTCTTCCTGGTGAAAACTTTATAAGCTTTTATCATATATAAGAAATAACATAGAATACTACATCAGAATTATAGGGTCAATTTTTAAAAGAGATTTTCCATTTATTCAAAATGAAATATTTTATATCCAAAGATGTGAATGTGAGAAGATGATATGCGGTGTGTTCTACCCCTAAGTAGCCATATGGAGTTTATTCATAGTTGCGATCAAAGATTTGCTGTATTTTAGACATACAAGCTGTGTTAACTCTTATAAAAAACTTAAAATTTTTTAAAAAAAATTATTAATCCTAAAGTGATAATAACTTTATCAGGTGCATTATAAGTTCCTAATCATAAAATCAACGCCCAGAATAATTTATTGTTGTTGGTTTATATTCCTATTTTTAATGATTTTTGAAGCACTAGCATAAATTTTTTAAGGAAATCGTCCACCTATTAGATACAAGTGGGGTTTTTAGGATTGTCAGTGTTTATTTTTACGATACTGATTTTATGAGAGTTTTTTTAAATAAAATTTAATAATTTATGAATATTTTCCTCTAATTTTTGGAATCCCTAAAAGAATGTCTATGATTTTTTTTTATTTAAAAAATTATTCTAATAATATTATTATATATTATTTATATAAATTAAAAATAAAAGTCTAAACACATTATAAAGCATTATAAATTACCATTATATTTCCCTAAGTACCAATGCTAAATAGAGAAACAAAATGAACTTAAAGGAAAAAGAGAGAGAGAGAGGGAGGAAGTTCTGATCTTTGTGCGAACTTCTAGCCAGTTCCATTCTTTGACCCAGTTGATAACTTGTTCATCTCGAGATTAAGTCACATATGCCTATCTCTCAATTTTTAAAAATAATAATTTTGAAAAAATTTAATAAATTGTGTTATTTGGTTAGTGAAACTAAATTATTAAATAACGAACCTTTGCACTCTCTCGCTAACTTTTTTATACTGTTATAGATGGTTATTGATTATGCATATTTTAAATTTTTTAGAAATTTTATAATAGCGGGCTCTTAAATAGTTGGCATAATTTTAAGAATAAGAAAATATTGTAAAATGTTTAATAAAATATATGGTGGTATAATAATAAGTGTATTAAAATACTCATTTTACACAATCCCATGTAGTAATTTGGTAATTCTAAAATATGCATTTTTGCCCTAGGTTTATTTTCAATGTCTAAATTATGCCCATACACTGTGATAATTTGATATATGCTTGAATTATCTACTTTAATTATATATATATATATATATATGTTGAGAGCCATAAGGAACCAGAATCCTCTTAGATTCTATGTGTGTGTTGACCTCATTTTTGTATGAGGTCACTTTGACCAATCTTGACCCTAAATCAATTCAATTCCCAAATCAATTCAAACTCTAGGATCTTCCTAGAATCCTGACCTTAGGATCTATCCTAGGATCCTTCTAGACTTTAGACCTTAGGATCTATTCTAGACCTTAAGATCTTTCTAGAAGTAATACTTTAGGATCTACCTAGATCATAAATCAATCCAGACATTTAATCAATCGAATCCAAGACCCAATCCAAATCCAGAACTTGAAACCAAAATCCAAGGCCAAAGGTTCAAGTCCTAAAAGCCTTTTCCAATGAATTTTCAAATACTTCAAAAACCAATCAAATTACCTCCGATTCAGAGTCTGTCAGTTTCATACTAATGGGACATGTCTTTGGAGGCAACCCTCCAAATTTGAACCCATTCTGAGGTCCCTAACCCTAGAAACTAAATCCAAATCCCAAGGCTGTAAAACCTTTAAATATTTACAGCCTATGCCACTAGACTTTTCACCTCGAATATTCTGACCTTAGAGCCTTCATCAAAGCCTCTAGTCACTTCCAGACCGTTAATCCTGACATGGTGATCAATAAACTGAATTTTTCCGGACTCATTTCAGCCCCTAGTGGTCATGAGCCCAAAATGATCAAAATACCCCTATGGGATTCAAATACCCATTTCAAACTAAATGACCTTCAAATTATTTGGAACCACTTCCAACAATTTTCAAATATCAAACTAAAACTTTTGAGCCTAGGTCCACCCCCTGGGTCAACCTGGTTGGCCCAGTCAACCTAGGTTGACCTAATGAGCCCTTAATGATTTAAATGAGTCATTTTAACCCATTCAACCATTTTAAACCATTTAAGCTCTTAAACACATTCCAATTCATGATTCAACTACATTCAAATTTATGAGGGTTTAATTCACATTGGATTTGACTTGGTCAAACCACCAAGTGTGGTTAAACTTCTATGTTTTGGGTCTTACCACCACACTTACCCTATCAAGCCTATCTCAAGCTTTCAATCCAATCACATGTCATGGCTCAATGAGTGAATGTTTTAAATTGCATCCCCACCTTAAGAAAGATAAAGAAATTTTTAGGCCTACTAAAATACAGGAGGGCAACACGAAAGCTGATAGTATTGCTAATTTGGTGGAAGGTAATGGTAATTCATCTCACACTAAGGACGTGGTGGATCAGACTGTTATTCAGGCTGTTCCTTCGTCTTCTAGTAATGAACTTAATGTGAATCTTGTTTGTGATGTAGGAAAAGGAAAAAAATTTCTTAACTAGGTCATTAAAGTGGCTGACCATTCATCATCTACTACAGTTTATGAATCCTTACAAAATGTTACTCAGGTTTTTATGGTGGAGGATAATAATACTATTGATGTTAATAATAACATTACTATTGTGAATGATCAGGTTATTTATATTCAAGTGGAGGAGTTGCCATTGGTAGTGAATTCTCCTATAGCTCATATTGTTAGTGGAACAAACTTGTGCAATGACAGTGTGGAAACTTTGTTGGAGGAGGAGGCGGTTCCTTCTCAGGTTAATCAATCCTTGGCCATAACCGAGAAAGGGAATTTTTTGTTGGAGGAGCAGGCGGGGCCTCCTCAGGGTAAGGCCCTTTCCGAGAAAGTTAACTGTTCTTTTGAAGGTAATGAGAGGTTTTTAACTACTTTAGAAGATGGTGTTTTCTTTGTTGAAGGTGAACGACCTTTTCTTATGGGGCCTTCAGGTAACTTAAATGACAAAACTATTGTTTTATCTGATTTATATCACTGTGGTGCTTATACTAATACGGAAATAGACATTTTGGCTAGGTGCTATGCTTGAGAAGACAATGACCTAAGTTTTTCTAAGGGTTGTAGTAAACGTGGTAGGAAACCCAAAAACATTATTTTACAATCACCTAAAAGTACCCAATCGCATACTTCTCATTAATTATGTTTTTTATGTTTAACGCCATTATTTGGAATGTGTAGGGTATTGGCTGCACTTCCTCTAAACTTTAGGGTTAAAAACTTATGTCATATTTATAATACTGCTATCCTTGTTTTACTTGTACCTCCTATTTTTCTGGATAAATTATCTAGAACTGATAGGTCTTTGGGTTTTAATAATGCTAAGTCTAATATTGCTAGTAAAAATTGGATTTTTTGGAAAGATTTTGTTAGAATTGATTTTATTGGTGATTTCATTCAAGTTTTACATTGTAATATTGATAGTTCTAATGTGCAATGTTGTGTTTCCTTTATTTATGCTGCTTCTTCCTGATATATTAGGTGGGCTTTGTGGGAGTAAATCATGCATTTTAATAATGTTTGTAATCTTCCTTGGCTTGTTGGAGGTGACTTTTATATGATTACTAGCCCGGATGAACATATAGGGGGGTATCTTCCTATATATCAGTCTATGGAGGAGTTTATAGATATGATTATGGCTTGTAGTCTCATTGATATTTGGTTTTCTGGAAACAAGTTTACTTGGCATCATGGGCATTTGTGGCAGAGGTTGGATAGGTTTCTTTTTAATAATTCTTGGTTGAACACTTTTAATTTGACCAAGGTTGAACATCTGAGTCGTAATCTCTCGGATCATTCTCCTTTGCTTATTAACATTAAGAATAATCATAAAAGGTTCCCTACTCAGTTTAGATTCCAGATAATGTGGCTTCATCATGGTTCTATTCTTGAGGTTGTTCAGGTGAATTGGAATGCTCCTGTGTATCCTAATAATTCTATTTCTGGCATAAAAAGATTATGGCTCAAGTTGAAAAGACTTAAGCTTATTTTGAATTGGTGGAATCATAATATTTTTAAAGATTTGTTTAACAACATTTTACTTGCTGAAAATAAAATTAACTCACTTGAGGATCTATGTCAGTCGGATTCCTATGAGGCTAATCTGTGTATTCTTAATGAGGCTAAAGTGAAGTTGTCTAAGCTTCAGGTTGAGGAAGAAACTTTTTTGAAACAAAAAGCGGCCGCCAAGCATTTAGTGGAAGGTGACAATAACACTAAATATTTCAATGCTTTGATTCATAAGAAATGGAATATTAACAATATTCATAAAATCTCCCGCAAGGATGGCTCTACTACAAAGGATAGAGATGAGATTATTAGGTTGGATGTTAATTTTTTTCATAAGCACCTTAATAAGTCTTTTATTCCTATTTCTAGTGTTTACCCTTCTTTTATTTTGGATGTTATCTCTCTAGGGGAGAATGGCTGTTTATCTAAGTCTCCTCTTCTTGAGGAGATTAAAGATATCTTATTTAATATGAATGTTGATTATGTTGGTGGGTCAGATGATTTTACCACTAATTTATTCCAAAAAACTTTCTCTATTATTTCTAATGATGTTTTCTCCGCTATCACAATTTTTTTTAATGGCTTTATAATTCCAAAGTTCCTTAAGTCTACTTCTATTATTTTAATTCCAAAGAACACTGCTGTTAATTCGTGGAAAGATTTTAGACCGATTAGTTTGTGTACTGTGTTTTATAAACTTATATCTAAACTTCTGATGAGCATGTTATCTATTTTTCTGCCTAAGATTATATCAAATGGGCTTTGTTAAAGGTCGAGAAATTGTTGACAATATCCTTTTAGCTCAGGATTTCTATCAGGATTTTGATAGTAAGGTGAGAGGTGGTAACATGATCATGAAATTGGATATTGCTAAAGCCTATGATAATATTAATTGGAGTTTTATTTATAAGATGTTGAGTCTTTTTGGTTTTTATTTGAAATTCATAAATCTCATAAAATCTTGTACTGAAAGTCCTTTTTTCTCTATTATTGTGAACGGTAAAACTCATGGTTATTTTCAAGCTTCTCATGGTCTAAGGCAAGGTGGCCCTTTGTCTCCGGCTATTTTTATTATTGCTGCTGATTATCTCTCTAGGGGTTTGGCTAATCTTTTCTTTAATTTCCCTAATCTTTATTTCAAAACTTTAGGGGGCTTTCATATCTTCCATTTATGTTTTGCTGATGATTTCATTGTATTTACTAACGCTTCTAAGAATAGGATTAGTAAAATTTTAAAAAAATTTTGGACACTTTGAATCTATGGGTGGTCTATCTTTTAACAAGCAAAAATATTATTTTACTGCTTCTAATAATGTTGTTCCTGATCAGATTTTGGATATTAGGAATCTTACTGGCTTTTCTCAAGGTGCCTTACCTCTGAAATATTTGGGTATTCCTCTTTTTAAGGGTTGAAAGAGAGCTTTCTTCTTTGATGATTTAATTTATATGGTTCAGAATATATTATTTTCTTGAAATTCTACTTTTTTATGTTTTGGTGGGCGTCTCACTCTTGTTAAAAGTGTATTATGTTCTATACCGGTCTATAGTTTTCAAACTCTCCTTCCTACTAAGGGTGTTTGTCTTAGAATTGAGAGAATTTAAAAAAAAAAAAATTGGAAAAGTTCTGGTATTAATTCTAAGATTCATTGGAAGAATTTGGGAGGGTGTTGTAGTACTAAGCAAGTAGGGGGATTAGGGTGTAAAGACATGAGTGATATGGCTTGGGCTTTCTCTTTTAAGCTGTGGTTTAATCTTAGGGATAATGTCAGTCTATGGGCACATTTTATGAGGGATAAATATATTGGTGGGAAACAACCTTGTATTATTTTTCTAAAGGTCGCTCTAAAGTTTTGCATCAGATTTGTTCGGTTAAATGGAAAATGGAGTCTTCGTTAGTTTGGGGCCTTGGTAATAAGAACATTTTCTTTTGGCAAGATAGGTGGCTTAATACTGAATCCATTGATTCTTTACTTAACACTGTTTGTATCTCTAAAATGAAGGTTAATTATTTCTTTTCTTCTAATGGGTGGGATTTAGAGAAACTGACTGCTACTCTTCTGGATAGTATTATCTAACTTATTCTTAAGATCCCCATTAATGGTAATGTGAAAGATGTGTTACTCTACTTGGGTTCTAAAGATGGCTGTTTCAATATTAAGTATGCCTGGCATTCTTTCAGAATTAAAAATGACAGTTCTAAACTTTTTAAAATGATTTGGCGTAACACTATCCCCTCTACTGTCACTGATTTTATATGGAGAATTATTCATAGCTTCATTCCTATATATGAAAATTTGAGAAAGAGAGGTTTCATTATTACCTCTAATTGCCAATGTTGTTTTCATGTTGACAATATGCATCAGATTTTTATATCTGGTCCTATTGCGGTTAAGGTTTGGACTTTTTATGAGGATTTATTTCATCTGAATTTATATGACACTTCTTTTTCTATATCTCAATTGCTTGATCATTGGTTTGTGGAGTCCAAAGGCCATATTAGAAATGTTATTTCTTCTCTTATTTTATGGTTTCTCTGGTTGGAAAGAAATGACTCTCATTTTAATGGGGTGGAGATGAATCACCAGAGAATTATTCACAAAATTAAAGATAAGATTATTGCTCTTTTCTCTACTAATTTTCTTTCTATAAAGATATTTAGAAATTTTTATTATACCCTTTCTTTTTTTGGTGTTAATGGAGAGCTGGATAAGGCTCAAATTAGATCTATTTGCATGAATTGGTGTAAGCCTAATCTTAATTATTTCAAGTTGAATGTGGCTTGGGTTAAAGTTGGTAGTAATTATGGCTATGCTGGTATCATAATAAATCATTTTGGTTTATACATTTCTAACTTTACTGGGCCGGCTTTTGTTGAGGATAGTCACATGACTTTTTTTTATGGGTGTTCTGCATGGGTTAAAGCTTTGCAATATTTCTTCTATTTAGAACATTTTTTTA
>NW_021374110.1:0-255 GCF_001605985.2 Dendrobium catenatum
ACAATTATTTATAAATATATAACAAAAATTGAAAAAATTATAATACTTTTATTCATATAATAGTGAAATGTTAGTCAAATAAATTCAAACATTTAAATCTAAAGGATATATACTATATTACCATAGATAATACTAAACCCAATATAATAGCATTTGTTAATAATTAAGCATGTAAAAGCAAAAAACTTGAATTAACTAAAAGAATTTCAATAACAAGACATGCATATATGATAAACTAAATAATCCACATGAATG
>NW_021374111.1:0-1116 GCF_001605985.2 Dendrobium catenatum
TATAAATCATACATAAAAATTAAGTAATCAAAGCGTACTATTTGAAATGAAAAAAAAAATAGAATTGGTCTCTGATAGACCATCATCATACCCAATTCTTACGCCATTAGAGCTCATTATCCTACGAAGGATCGACACAAATTAAACCAAAAAAAAATTGAAGGTTAGATCGCGGGGGCAGCGCCCCTGCAATGTTTCCGGGGGCAGTGCCCCTGGAACAAATTTTTATTGTAAAGTTGTTTTAAAGCTTTCTCTAGCTTCTCGGTGCCTCTTGATAACATTTGGTACCCCTCGGCACCAAGCAGTACCGAGCATTGCGGAGAGGTAATGAGTGGTACTGAGTTCCGGCACGGAGCGGTAGCGGGTACCGAGCGGTATCGAGTACCGAGCGGTACGAATTCCTGTACCATTTTTTTCATTTTTCAATAAAAACGTGTATCTGATATGTGTGTCCAGTCAAATTTAAATAATAATTTAATTGGACACGGCAAAGCCGTATACGACACGTATCCGTGCCATATCGAAGGCGTATCCGTATCTGACATGTGTCCGATAAAGCATGCCTCGTAAATAGGAGTATCCATGCTACATAGTATATATATATCCTTATCTCACCATACTAACTCCATCACTTGATTGTTTGGCCATTAAAAATTAAAAGGAATAAGAGAGAAGAGAGAGAAAAGCCTTTGAATCCTATTCGTCATTCATTCTTTATACATATTTTGTTATATTCATTGTAAGTGACTAATCTCTTACTTTTGTTTTCAATAATTTTGATTTCTATGGATTTTATTTCTTCTACATTTAAAAAAATGCATTATCTCTTGATTTCATAAGCTTTCACCATGTAAATTTGGATATGTTATAGATTTGATAATTCATAGTAAGTTCACTGTTCTTTTGAGTTCAAATCAGGTCCAAGTCTAACATTCACCCTAAATTTCGGCAGCCTACCAACGTCTGCCCCTTTTAGAAAAAAGCTACGAGAAACTTGGCATTCCCACCACGCGAAATAAAGGCGTGTTTGGTAGGTGTCCTTGGACGAGGACACTGCGGCCGTGATCTTTCTTCCCACCGCTCGGGGGTACTTATGAGCGACCACGCCTCGCCGTA
>NW_021374112.1:0-205 GCF_001605985.2 Dendrobium catenatum
ATGTATGAGAGGAGGGAGGCTTGAAACGTTTTTTGGTTAAGGGAGAGGGAGAGTGGGTGGTTATTGGTTGAGGGAGAGGGAGAGTGGGTGCTTATGGGTTGTTGCTGAACTCTTTGACCGTGGATCGTTCGTTGGAAATTTGAAGGCCTTAATGATTTTGAAATTCGGTGATCTTGGGCTCATTGGATTTGTCTCATCGAGCCGT
>NW_021374113.1:0-758 GCF_001605985.2 Dendrobium catenatum
TACAGTTTTTAAGTTTAAAATTGTCACTTCGTCTGTATGATCGTAAATCGTCTAGGACGAAATTTTCTTTTCAGATGTCAGGTCGAATGCATAAAACAGTTGAATGGATAAGGTCATTTTTATTATGATATTCGTCTGTAAGAACCTTTGGTTCGTCCAGATGAACACATGTCGGTTCATAGCGGGGAATGATTTTTAACTACCATTAAAATGAATTGAATTTCTGATCATCTGGATGAACACGTGTTCTGTACGATCATTTTGGTCAAAAGCATGTACGAAAGGATGCTTCGTAAGTTGTGTGTTTACGAAAAGCCGTTTCTTTTTTGACTCATTCATTCGTCCATACGAAATTTGTTTGTACAAAACGAAAGAAATTTTTTCTGGTATGAACAGTCATTTTTCCATAAATTGACGGCATTTTTTAACTAAACAGTCACTTTCACACATCTCTTTCAAACCTTTATTCTCTTAAGATCTTTGAATGGCAAGTTCTAGCAAGCTCCAAAAGTCTTTGGCTAAGGGTCCACCAAGAAACACATCTGAAAATTTCCTTTCTAAAGCCAATGAAGAATCCTATCCTAGGTTTGTCTCCACGAAAATTACCCCATCTAGAGTACTCCTACAAGAACAATTAACTTTTAAGGTAATGCACTTGTTTGTCCTACTCAATTTGGTTTAATCCTCACCTTAGTACACTTCTACAACAAAGAAACCTTTAATTATTTTTTGGCGAACATGTCTTTCAACTCCGACCA
>NW_021374114.1:0-244 GCF_001605985.2 Dendrobium catenatum
GCCATCAGAATTATTCAAAATTAAATCCGAATTATTCGGAGTCGTCTTAATTAATTCAGAATCTTCCGATTTCACGGTCAGGTCAGTTTCTTTCAAGATCATATTACTATCGTCCAGGCAAGCCTTATCCAAAGAAATATCCTCGATGAGACTAGGATCAATGTGGACTAAGGTGTCGATGTTTAAAGGTTTCAACTTTCCTAGCTCAGGGTTCAAGTCATGCCGGGAGTCTGACTCAACCACT
>NW_021374115.1:0-204 GCF_001605985.2 Dendrobium catenatum
TTCCAAAAGCCAGAGACCGAGTACAAATCACTCCACTTCTTTCACTTTCTACCTTTTACATTCTGGCCCATCGAGATTTTAGTGCTACTGACCTAATTTTTCGGTACATCAATCATTTGACATCAATCAGCGATCTAGGCCATAAGAGGAAACCCAATCTCGCTCTAGGACACCTCATTACTTATGTTATGCAAATTAAGTTCA
>NW_021374116.1:0-1267 GCF_001605985.2 Dendrobium catenatum
AATAGTAAAAAATCCTATTATGTTTTTTATTATTAAAGCATCAAGTACTTTATAAATCGTACCGCATGATTAGTTAAAAAAAAGAACTTTATATATATATAATCACCATAACCAATGATTGTTTTGATAAGCAAGATATATTTTTGAAATAAAATGTTTCAATATGAAGAAAATTGCATAGAAGATAAGGATTTGATAATTTGCCAAATGAAATTTGAGCATGTGATTTATACATTAAAAGAAGGCAAAATTATTTATCAAATTATATTACTACAAGATAAATTTACACATAGATGTTTATATTTTATTTTCTTAAACATTTTAGACTAAATAAGTGTATAAACCAACTCATAACTTTTAAAGTTCAAGTAAAATGGAAAAAAAAATTAAAATGTCTCAACAATAAAAGTTTTAATAAAAATTATATATATATTTGAAATATGCTTCAAATGCTTTTAATTCAAGTGTAGCAATGCCATAAGCACCTAGCTTTTTTCAACGATATAAAAGTAAAAAATAAATTAACCTTTGATAAAAATGAAACTATTTATTAAGTTTCTAATTGATGTTTTTTTTATACAAAATCAACCTTATGCTTTTTCTCACTACATGGAGTCAGCTAAATGAATCCTTTTTTTCTATAATATAATTAACATAAATTAAATTGCACTAAGTACACAAAGTAAATATATATATTTTTGTCTCTTTATCTATTATGAGTAGAAAACAGTGTAAGGTATAAAGAGAGACAAAGAGAGAGAGAGAGAAAGAATGGGACGTGCACAAATTCTCCTAATTTCCATGTTGAATTTCTTAGTGTTGTGTAGCTCTGGGTCATTTTCTATTTTCAGATTTTTCCACATTAAATCCTGAGTCTTTTTATTTGTTGCATTTTCTCTTTATTGTTCGTAGATGTTGTGTAGGTTATTTTCCCAACACAATCTTGTGAAGGGAAACTTAACTTGAAACAAAAGGGCCTATTTATGTGAGGAAAGGTTAAGTGTGAATAGAAATTGTTATGGCAATTAATGAAATTTATAAAAATGGAGTTCGCCATAAAGATGGAAATGTAATGATATATTATAACATAAAATATTTTAGCTAAATTTTAAAATAACAAATTGAAGCAGATATTTGGGATAATTAGTTTTATTGCACGTGTAGTAAATGCACATGAATAAAAATTTAAATTTAAAAACTATATTATCTAAATTTAAATAATAGTTTTAGTTTTAAGAAGTTAAAATTATTAATTTTATCCCAATAA
>NW_021374117.1:0-214 GCF_001605985.2 Dendrobium catenatum
CTGATTTCAACAAACTTAAAGTCAAACTGATCGTCTCGGAAATACAAACCCAACGACACCAAAGTCAACTCAAACTGAGCTCAAATGAGTCCAAATCAAGAACCCGAAGCATTGTTGGAAAGTTTGAACCACAATTTGAGTTACCAAACGGTTTCCAAATATGATGTTTTGATAGTAGAATCGAGCGGCTCGACGAGACGAATCCAACGAGCCC
>NW_021374118.1:0-305 GCF_001605985.2 Dendrobium catenatum
ATCGGGTTTTCGGATCGGATCCAATATTGACACCCCTAAGATTACTTATAAGTTTTCCCACATGAAAATTAAGGCTAGTTCTACCCCTCATAACACATTCCCATTTAACTCAATAGTTTTGTCTAATTGGTGCATATTTTTTATTACATTATTATGTCACGTAGATTTTTCTCGTTCGGACGGAATAAAACTGAGATTAATATTTTTTTGTTCTAAATTAAAATTCGATTAAGCGTTTTTTTTTTTACAGCATTATTGAATAAGCGTTATTATGCGTTAAGTCCCTCTAACGAGTAACGATTCCT
>NW_021374119.1:0-352 GCF_001605985.2 Dendrobium catenatum
AGCTCCTGTACTTAATACCTGAAGTAACTTTGGCCAAAATACCTAGATCTGAAAATAGAAAAGCAGATGCATTAGCCAAGTTAGCTAAGGAGTTAGCTGACCTTACTGGAAACCCAGTTTCTATTTCTGTCCAGTATCGTCAATCTCTATGCCCCGCAGACTTGTCCTCCCCTGATCAGACCCTCACAGTCCTTGCTGTTGATGAGGAGTCAGACTGGAGAGAGCCCTTCATAGAAAATTTAAAGCATGGTAGGCTCCCAGATGATAGGTCTCTCACTGCTCAAATTAGAAAGAGAGCTCTATCATTCTCCTATGTAAATGAGACTTTGTATCGACGCTCTTTTGACCAGAT
>NW_021374120.1:0-321 GCF_001605985.2 Dendrobium catenatum
AGTATGATCCCCACCGATTGAGATTAGCTTTCAACATGGCAATCATATGGGATTATTTCTGAGTATTATTATTTCATTAATTGGATCTTGTCAGCTATGTTTGCTTGCAAACATAAGATAGAGTCCAACACCTAATTTTTGGAGTTATCATGTAGATATCAGAACCCGCGATATTCATTTAATATGTGAATTTTCGTTGTAAGAGACCTTGAAAGCCTAATATTAATATATAAAATAAATACTTTGGTTTGCACTACAACCGTGTATTTGTTCGGTGGTCAGGGGCAGAACCAGCCATAATTTTCGAGGGGGGGGGGGGGG
>NW_021374121.1:0-685 GCF_001605985.2 Dendrobium catenatum
TCGCAGAATTCCAACATCATTAAGACCTTCAAATGTCTAGTGAATGGTCTACGATCAAGGGATTAATTAATGACATGCATATTACTTTTCTACCTTGCTTTAAATTCAGTGATAAGAGTTTAGTGACCTACTAGGTTATTTAGCTCATTATATATGATTTAAATGATTTCAGGTTAGGACAGAAGAATAGGTGTGTGAGCTTGATCAGATTAGGATTCTCCATATTTACTATTAGTTTATTTTTTTTCTTTCTTTTATCTATTCTTTTATACTCATGACAGGTAATAATATATTATAATTATGTGATTACTGAGTATTGTAATTTTGGGTCAATGAATATATATGTATATGGATGTTTTGATCAATAAAATTTATTTCTACTGATATAAAATTTTATTACTAATAAATAAAATTAGATAGCTCTAGTCATTGTCCAAAAAATAAAATAAAAGAAAGAATTCTTCCAAATTAAATTTTGGGATGTGGCATCGAAGTCCTTTATTACTTTCCCTCATCATAGTCATAGAGCCCTCTTCTTCTTCTTCCCCAAATATAGAATCCAAACTGAAATCCTTCCTCTCTTGCACCAAGTACTCACCTTATCTCTTTTTCTTTCATTTTTTTCTCTTACAAACTGACAATAGAGGGCCCTCCTCTCGTCTTCTTCAATCAAGCAATCTTGATT
>NW_021374122.1:0-274 GCF_001605985.2 Dendrobium catenatum
ATGGAATTGCTGGGAGCTATAAGGGGCTATAATCCTTTTAGATTTTATCTGAGATAAGAATATATGATATGTTCTGGTGTTATAAGCACAAACAAAAATGGATTCATAAGGGGACATAATCTTTTGAGGTTTTATTTGGATCTTAAAAATGTAATATGAACTACTATATGATATGAATTTCAATTTTTTTTTAATAGTATTATTTAAATCATGAAATAACTATTATGCATTCATTACATTTATTAGTATAATGATTTATTTAAATTACATTTAA
>NW_021374123.1:0-835 GCF_001605985.2 Dendrobium catenatum
ATTATGCATCGTCCTGGACGATACACCTAATCGGCCCAAACAATCTGCTTTTTTAACGGTCGTCCGGCTTGACTCCTCGGGACGATCGCCTGTGTCTAATAGTCCTGGCCGATATGTGATCGGCCCAGACAATCGGACCGCCTTTTTTACCAATCAGCCTGTACGCAATTATTGTGTCATATCGTCCTGGACGATTCTGTGATCGTCCTGAATGATGTGGCCGTTTCTTTAAATTCTGGCCATTCCAGCCATGTTTTTCACTTCACATCTCTTCTTCTCTTGTGTTTTCTTGCTAACTCCTCACTATGGCTGGTGGGAAAAGTGTTCGACAAACTTCTGGGAGTTCTTCGAGGGCTAGGATTGACCCTCATTTTAGAGAGGCAGAAGATGAAGCTGCTTACCATCGATACAAAGAATGTGGGATAACTGTCTCCAGAATCATCAATTTTTCCAACATTTCATATCCGGTAATGGATCTTTTTTCTCACACTTCCCTTTGTTTCATTCTGTCTCTTGCTTTCCCCTTTAATATTGAGCTTCTTCGTGAATTCTTCGCAAACCTTCGCATAAATCATACTTTCACGGCCCTGACCTCCTATGTGAATCGACGCCCCGTCGAAATCATATTTCAGGACTGTGTTGAACTTTTACAGCTATCCACCACCGAGGATAAGCTGCACTTAATCGCTTCAGATCCTGACTTTGACTGGTCCATGGCAAATCACTTCCTTCACCAGACCAATGCACCTTTTCATGTTGGATATACTAGCTCTTTAGTCAAAGATGCTAGGACAATCTAACATGTCCTTCGCACCTCCATAATTCCAGAAGCCGG
>NW_021374124.1:0-202 GCF_001605985.2 Dendrobium catenatum
AAATAAACATCTCTCCAAACGTTAAGATAGATTTTCCTTAACTCATCGGGCATATGAAATTGTATGCTAAGAAGTGAGAAAACTTAACCATCTTAAAGAGAGTATATCAATGTTAAGTTTCATAAAGCAAAGAATCCATAAAAAAAAACTTTAACATCAAGTAACCAATGTAAATTGCCATTCCTCCAAATGCTTTTAAACC
>NW_021374125.1:0-313 GCF_001605985.2 Dendrobium catenatum
TTACTTTAAATCTTTTTGTTTTGAAAAAAATTTAAAGCATAAAACAAATAGCCAAATGATTAATGAAAACTTAGGAAGATTTAACATTTTCCATACCCACTAATTTTCAAGATTTAATCCTCCCCGAGATTCACTAAATCTAAATTTATAAAATTATTAAATTCTACTTTGTTGCATTTTTTATCCATATAAAATAATTTTTCACCCACTTATTACAAGAATAAAAAGGCCAATACATCAAAGAAAATAATTAAGGAAAATAAACTGTAATTTCCTATGAGGCCCTATGTTATTCGACCTAAAAGGCGAGGAA
>NW_021374126.1:0-721 GCF_001605985.2 Dendrobium catenatum
AGGGCCATAATCCAAAATTGAAGATTGACGTATTCTTACAACATTTGATTGATGATTTAAGTTTATTTTGGGAAGAGGGAGTAAGTACATATGATATCTCCACCAAATAGAATTTTACACTAAGAGCAGCATTACTTTGGATAATTGGTGACTTTCCTGCATATGGTATGCTCTCAAAATATTGGTAAATCCTCTAATAAGGTGAAAGTTCAGCATCTCAAAATATTGGTAAATCCTCTAATATATCTGTATTCAGTGGAATTGGGGAACCTTTAGGCGCTAGCATAGTGCGCTATTTAACCGATAAAGAGATGACAATTATCACATTGTACATTTTGCTTAATTGTGATGAAGTCGAGCCGTATCTCGAGTAAGTATTAAGTTGTTTATATTTTTGGTTTTCTTTTAAAATTTGATCTAAACGCAAGATGTGAATTTGTAGGAGGTTCATTGATAGTCTTAGTACATCAGAAGGAGAAGTTCAGAAGATAGTGGAAAAAGAATTCACTGCTTGGTTTAAAAATACGGTATATTTTGAATAATTAGTTTTACTTAATGAGTTATGTCTATAATTAATACTAATAACAATAACACCTTGTACATTTAAAGGTACACACTGAAGACAATTCGCAGTGCTCAAGGTTATCTGAGTTAGCTTGGGGACCAAATAGATTAATAAAATGTTATCAAATATTTGTGGTCAATGATTATAAATTCCAAA
>NW_021374127.1:0-332 GCF_001605985.2 Dendrobium catenatum
TTGATTCCATAGTACTTGAGTTAGTATGGAGATATAGAACTAGAAATTGTTTTGTTTGGGACAGTTTTCATACTACTTTCTAAAGTAGCTTTTAGTACAAAAATTTTTAGAACTAGAAATTTTTATTAGAAAGAAATAAGAAAACTGTCCCAAATGAGGCCATAGTCACATAAGATTTTTTTCCCTCTATCTACGCTAGAATTATTTGAGTTATAGGGGAGGTAACATGGCATTCTTCAATTTATATACTATCAAATAGATTCACATGCCAATTATTAAACTCCAATAAGAGAGTTTTCTCCCAAAAAAAAAAACTAATTATCAAAACAATA
>NW_021374128.1:0-361 GCF_001605985.2 Dendrobium catenatum
GGTGGCGTCGTTGAAGGAGACGATCGAGAGAAAGGTTTGTTTTTCAGACTTTCTTCCCTTCCTCTGAGTTCCTCTGTGTATGCATGTGCGAATGGGGAGAGTTTTCTATTTTGGGTCGTGAGTGTGGGCGGTTACACGATCGTGGGTTGAGGCCAGTTGGTAGTTGTAGGTCAACAATGAAGAGAATAAATAATTATGATAAAAAGGAAAGAATAAAAATTGGAAGAAGGAAATTCTAATCTCTCTCTAAGCCAAAAGTCTGATAATAGTAGGAAAATAGAAAAACCTACTTTGAATTTTATTGTCATTCTCTATAAAGTATGGAAGTATATATAAACTTCTCCAAATGTCTTATTATTAA
>NW_021374129.1:0-303 GCF_001605985.2 Dendrobium catenatum
TACACCTCACTTGAACTTGAAATTTAAACACTTCAAATATAGTGACATTTTTAGCCCTTAGAGACATTTTCTCTGATTTTAGGAATAATTAAAATATTTAATTAATTAATTCAATAATTAAGTCTCTAAACCTTCCAGAAATTATAATAAATCAAATTTAAACCCAAAAAACACAAAAAACCCCTCTAATTGACCAAAACTGAAGCCTTAATCAACTAAAATTAAAACAAATTTAATTTGAAAGTAAATTAAAGCTTAATTTAATTTTAAGTGAAATTTAATATTTAATTAAAATAATTAATT
>NW_021374130.1:0-296 GCF_001605985.2 Dendrobium catenatum
TTATAAGTTTATTACCAAATAAATTAATAAATGCTAATGTGTTTTTATTTTATATATTTTCTTATAATTTCAGTTTGTGGACTCAAATACAACAGAGGTTCGCGATCGCTTTCAAATCATTAAAGGTGGAGACTTACAGTACTCCATACCAAAATAGCCCTTCAATGCAGAATGTTTAAAGCATAAGCGTGATGCGGGAAATAGTACAATAATTTAAATTCTTTTCAAATTTGTATACAAATAATTTAATAAAGATGAAGTGTATATATATTGAACATGCATATATAATATATGTA
>NW_021374131.1:0-872 GCF_001605985.2 Dendrobium catenatum
AATTTATCATATGCTGCTTTGCAAAAACTTAAAAAAATAGAAAATTCAAAAACTAAAATTCTTTGTTTGTTTTTATCTTTTTTTATTTTTTTCGTTGTTGTTTTTAGATTGGTTTTATTGTTTGTGGGCTCTCTCTGATCATCTCCATCTTTCCCTGGTTTTCCAAATTTTGTCTCATCACCCTGATCGATATTTTTATCGTCCTGAATGATTGAACTATCTATGTTCAAAATCTATCTGTTGGACTTTTCTGACTTTGCTGAAATTCATCGTCCTAGACGATCCCATATCGTCCTGGATGATCTAATCGAACTCTGTTATAATCATCTTGATCTTCTTGGCCGATAAAATTTTTGTCCTAGCCGATGCACTTATGGACATCGTCCTGACCAATACACCTGATTGTCCTAGACGATACACATGTCAGTACATTTAAAATCTTTAAAATCATGTGGGATGATCCATTATTGGATAATCATCCTGACCGATCCATTGTTCGTCCTAGACGATACACGTATCACAGATTTTAAACATTTTAAATTCGGTCGGTACGATCAATTATTGAGCATCATCCTGGACGATACACCTAATCGGCTTGGACGATCAGTTTTTTCAATGGTCATCCGGCCGGACTCCTCAGAATGATCTTTTGTGTTTAATCATCCCGGTTGATATCTGATCGGCCCGGACGATCAGACCGCCTTTTTAACCAATCAACCTATACGTAATTATTAAGCCAGATCATCCTGGATGATTCTACTATCGTCCTGGACGATGTGTCCATTTCTTTAAATTCAGAGCATTTTAGCCATATTTCTCACTCAATCCTCTTCTCATCTCTTGTCTACTTGCTGATTTCTTGATATGGCTGG
>NW_021374132.1:0-200 GCF_001605985.2 Dendrobium catenatum
AGTGAACTAGAGAGAGAGAGAGAGAGCTGGAGAGAGAGAAAGAGAGAGAGTGGTAGAGAGAGAGATATGGAGAGAGAGGGAGAGAGAGAGATATATATAGAGAGAGAGAGCTAGAGATAGAGAGAGTTTGTAATAGAGAGAGAGCTTAGAGAGAGAGAGTAAGAGAGAGAGAGCTAGAGAGAGGGAGAGAGAGATAGAGA
>NW_021374133.1:0-388 GCF_001605985.2 Dendrobium catenatum
CCGAATTTAAAGATCAAAACGTGCTGATACGTGGATCATCCAGGACGATCCAGTGTATCGGCCAGGACGATGCACATAAAATGCATCGGCCAGTAAAATATACTATCGGCCAGGACAATCACCAAGAGTTCGATCAAATCGTTCAGGCTGATATAGGATCGTCCAGGCCGATGAGTTTCAGCAAGCACAGAAAAGATCAGCAGATGGATTTTGAAGATGATTTGTCATATCGTCCAGGAGATCAAGAAGTTTAACAAATCCTAATCAGATGAAGGTAGAATATCAGATTCTGTTAACCCTAGATCAGACATCCTTCAGGGTACAAAATTCTTTTGGATAACAAAAATCCAACTCAGAATAATTAAATAGGATAATAAGATCCATTCAA
>NW_021374134.1:0-289 GCF_001605985.2 Dendrobium catenatum
ACCTTTTTTTTCCTACTATAGCCAATGGCGGAAGGACCTCCCAGAAAAACAAAAAAGCTGCCATGGTCTAACTTAGAATAACGAAGAAGAGGCGATGGTCTGTGGTCGGAACAGGTAACATTACCTTCGCTACAGACGATCGCTCGTCGGAGATCAGGAACAGAACAAAATCAGAAGATCGAGCGCGGGAAGCAGAATGCTCGGGAACAGGCACGCGCGGGAGTAGGAACGGGATCGGGGTTTTAACGCAAGGTTAACGGAGTGGTATTTGAAACTTTAGAAATGTTAT
>NW_021374135.1:0-317 GCF_001605985.2 Dendrobium catenatum
AAAATTCTGAGGGGGCAAGTGGCAAACTTAAGAAAAAATAAATATATATATATAAGGGTGTAAAAATAATTTATTTTACACATACTTGTTTCTTATTGTTAGAAAAATTCAACATAATGGGATGAAAATAATGAGAGGCTAAGAGACTATGATTTTTTGAGGGGCAAATTGCATGAAAAAGGTAAGGATGGGGGTAAAAAATAAAATTCAGGAAGGACATATTATAAATAACCCTTATTATATTAAGAGTTTTAATTTTTTTAAAAATTGCCCCCCTCAGCAGTTTAGTTCCGCCATTGGCCTTTATTGCTTAGCTA
>NW_021374136.1:0-228 GCF_001605985.2 Dendrobium catenatum
CTCCTTTGACTTTGACTGAGATCGAAGATAGACAGGCTCTGGGAGCCACTTTTGCTGATGAAACTGTTAAGAAGATCAATTTGATTAAAGAAAGATTGAAAGCGGCTCAGGATCGACAGCAGAAATATTATAATCAGAAGCACAGGTCGTTGAGTTTCAAGTTGGTGACTTTGTGTATGTCAAAGTCAGCCCGATGAAGGGTATGAGCAGATTTGGTCAGGTGAGTAA
>NW_021374137.1:0-217 GCF_001605985.2 Dendrobium catenatum
AAAGCATGAAGAACTTTCTGATTAAAAAAATGCAATCGAAGATTCGGAAAAGATACCCAGATGGGAACAATTGGCGATTCTTCTTTAATGTCAAAAAAAGGGGTCCATTTAAGAATTCGCATTTGACAATTCTGAATGAAATATGAACGTCTAGCAAAAACGCGACTATAATCTAAGTCATTAGAAAGCTGAATCGCCACATGTCTACTATCCAACA
>NW_021374138.1:0-442 GCF_001605985.2 Dendrobium catenatum
TGCAAGAAAAATTTTTCTAAGTCCTATTCGTCCGGGACGAAATTAAATATCGTCTAGGATGATTTGCTCTCTGTAAGAATTTCATCCAAACGAAATTAAATTATCGTACAGGACGATTTGCTCTCTGTAAGAATTTCATCTAGACGAAATTAAATTATCGTACAGGACGATTTGCTCTCTGTAAGAATTTCGTCCAGACGCAATTAAATTATCGTACAGGACGATTTGCTCTCTGTAGGAATTTCGTCCAGATGAAATTAAATATCGTCCAGGACGATTTGGTCTCTATAATATTTTCGACCGGACGAACAAATTTTTGTCCAGATGATACAACCGACTTAGGACGGTTTTTCTATATTCATTATGTAGTTTTTGGGACCGACCTTGGTATAACCGTTCGTACCAGACGAACTTGGTTCGTACGGGACGATCAGCTTGTACG
>NW_021374139.1:0-497 GCF_001605985.2 Dendrobium catenatum
TCCTTATATCATCACCCTTTTTTTATAATAGAGTTCTAAGATGAAAATAAAGGACCTGGCATTAAAAGCACATAAGTTAAGTTAATAAAAAATGACATATAATAGGTTATGCCTCTCTTGGGAGACTAAAGATGTCCAAGGCTTAGAACTTATATTATAAAAGTTGTTTTCCTAATGTATTGAGTTATCGATGAGGGTTATCATAACACGATCAAATACAACACATTACACTTGGATGGGTCATATCATGTTAAGATTATGAAAATAAACTCATGATTTCTCAAGACCTAATTTAGAAGAATTCTTTTCTCACATCATAATTTTCCTCATTATACAATACAGATCCATTCTATAAAAATCTAATATACATGGACAACAAAATGTAAATTCATCAAATAACTTTTAAAAAGAATAATATACAACAATCATGATTTCATTTTCAGTCCATCAAAATATAAGATTATTCATGAATGAAAAAATAATATATATATATATAT
>NW_021374140.1:0-276 GCF_001605985.2 Dendrobium catenatum
GTGAATTGGTAATTAAAAACTTAGTCCCTCTTTATAAGATTTTAAACCGAAAATAAACTTTAATGCATTTTGTAGAAATAGATTTTTCAATCACAAGTTAATAACGATAAAAATAAAAGCGGCGAAAAAAAATAAAAGACATGAGTTTGTAGCGGTTCGATCAAACATGACCTACATCCACTCCCCAGAGGCACCTTCCGAGTATTGCACTAATACCACTAGTGACTCTCCTTTTACAACCACAGCAAGGCGGAGAAGCCTTTACAAAACTCTCTT
>NW_021374141.1:0-403 GCF_001605985.2 Dendrobium catenatum
ATCATTGATTTATGGTATTGCTTTCTGTTTCTGTTTACATGCGTTCTAAATTTCTGAATTATTTCCCAAATTCGAGCACTTTTCTGAATTATTTCCCAAATTCGAGCACTTTGTTTTCGCATCTGGAGACATCATATAAGGATATCTTGCTATAATTTTATCCCTACTTTTAACTATTATTAAGTTTCTTCATGTGAAGTATACTTACAAATTTAATGATTATATGGAATGCAATAATGCTTCAATATTTATCCTAAAGTCACATACTGGTTAGCAAATGTCGATATTCTCAATATTTTTTGCATGGCACATGGAATCAACACACGATCCCATGAGTTGGATCTTACCAATTTTATGTTTTTTTAATTATTCATTTAGAGGACCATGTAGGTTGATTTGCATA
>NW_021374142.1:0-281 GCF_001605985.2 Dendrobium catenatum
CAAACTAGACTTTCACCATCATACTTGGAAACATACCTCTGAAATGCTCTTAACACTTGGAGTTAGTTATCAGTCATTTTCACCATTCTCATCATCACAGAAGCTGCTTCAGCTACCGACCGGTCAGTCAAAATTTTGATTGCCCGAGAACCGCTTTCCTAGTCAAGGATGCCCTGTATATTTATTCGGATTCCGCCCGTAGCACCTTTCCTTCCGTATTTTCTTTGTTTTCTGCCTTCAAGCGCTTTGCTACCGGGTTGCTACCGATTCCCTTTAAGGTA
>NW_021374143.1:0-288 GCF_001605985.2 Dendrobium catenatum
AGGTTTTAGGCTAACTCAAAGTAGCCAAAACCATATAGACTCGAGCCATTTTTGAACCCAGATCAAATTGAACCCAATTGCCACTTGCATTTGGTGCACCAGGTCCAGACCCATCTCCCACATCAAGCCTAGGTTCTAGCCTGACCTGGGTTGAGCTCAATTTGACCTGAACCGAGCAGGGTTGGGTCCAACCGAGCCACCTGAATGAATTGGACCTCCCCAGGCCCAATTGCTCTCACACTCGATTCCAGCACATCCCCATCGATCTTCCCTTGTCAACCTAACCTA
>NW_021374144.1:0-302 GCF_001605985.2 Dendrobium catenatum
TAGATTACTGTTGTTGGACAAATACGATTAGAGGACCATAGCCAACTAATAATGGCTATACGACCATAGTTAAGTAAAGGTGGCCATCAATAAAAGATTAGGCAGTAAATATTTCAGGGCCATAATAACAAAATAATAGTTTGATGGTGGAGCTTAGGTTGCACGATTTGATAATTGAGTTCAAGTATTGATGGTATAATAATGATGGAAAGTTATGATTTTCCATCAATAGAGGTTAGATGATGATGGTCTAATGTTAGCAATAGTTCTTATCTAATGATGTTGGTTTGATGCTGAATAGA
>NW_021374145.1:0-473 GCF_001605985.2 Dendrobium catenatum
TGTCCTTCCTTCAATAATAAATCTTGCTCTGTCGATGATGATGGTAAACCCACAGGTGCCATCCAATGAGGTATAGACACATTAAATGATGAATATTAAGGGGTCTATTGAAACTCACTATCATAATGGAGATCTATTGGATGCCCGATTGTTGCATCATATGTGCTAAACTGTTGCGTAGGCATCGATGATTGTCCTACATCATATGCAGATGTTATGTCAAAATCTCTTGTGCCAACATACATTGAATGTCTTGGTGGATCCATACTCTTGGTCTGGCCCAGTGGTTGCCTCCTATAACCCTCCGTTGATGGAGAAGGTGCATTTGAGGTAGAACATCTAAATACCTGAGCAGCCTGAGCCCTAGGATGTGCCTGCTCAAATATACTGGTGTCAAAACTAGTATAATCAATGTAAATTGATCTCTATACTCTATCGGCTAACTCCACGATCTAATCAACAGCCAATTGTAG
>NW_021374146.1:0-214 GCF_001605985.2 Dendrobium catenatum
TAACATAAATATCCTTTTATATCACCCCATTAAAAAAATGCATTTTTAACATCCATTTGATACAATTTAAATCCTCTAAAATAGATAAAGGCTAACAAAACTCTAATTGCTTCAAGTCTGGCTATAGGGGTAAAAGTCTTCTCAAAGTCTATCCCTTCAATTTGATTATAACCCTTAGCCACCAATCCAGCCTTATTCCTTATAACAACTCCTA
>NW_021374147.1:0-273 GCF_001605985.2 Dendrobium catenatum
ACCCTAACACCTAGGCCTTCAATCTAGCAAATTTGAGCAATTAAATTGAAGCACGACATTTAGGCTCCAAGGTCTGCCACCTAATGTAACAACCCAAAAGTGAAAAGTATTTTAAAATAAAATTTTGAATTTTCTATTTGAACTAGAGTGTTTTTGCGTTAGGTTTGAGAGCACGACGACGCCAAAAACTATCGCTACCGCATTTGAGTTTCTGTTCTACATTAATTTAAGATTCAACATGCAGCAATCGGTCTAAGCGCTGAGGTGTTAGTT
>NW_021374148.1:0-575 GCF_001605985.2 Dendrobium catenatum
ACATAAAGGACATTTTGAAGAAATATGAGATGGACAATGCTAAGCCAATTAACACTCCCATGACTTCTAGTGGTCCATTGGATAAGGACCCAAGTGGTAGATCTGTTGATCAAAAGAGGTATAGAGGCATGATTGGATCTTTACTTTACTTGACTGCGAGCCGACCTGATATTATGTTTAGTGTTTTCCTTTGTGCTAGATTTCAAGCTGACCCTAAGGAGTCCCATCTGACAGCAGTTAAGAGAATTTTTAGATGCCTTTTAGGGACCCAATGCTTAGGGATTTGGTACCCTAGACACAGCACTTCTTTTGAGATTATTGGATTTTTTGACTCTGATTTTACAGGATGCAAGGTGGATAGAAAAAGCACTTGAGGAACTTGTCAATTCATAGGGCAATCTTTGGTCTCTTTGTCTAGTAGGAAAGAAAATTCTGTTACACTTTCCACTGCTGAAGCTGAATACATTTCTCTTGGAAGTTGTGTGGCCCTAGTCCTTTGGTTGAAACAATAGGTATTGGATTTAAGATTACTTGTAGACACCATCTCAATCTTTTGTGACAACACTAGTGCCATA
>NW_021374149.1:0-816 GCF_001605985.2 Dendrobium catenatum
AGCAATCAGAATCGGGCTCTTGTAGCTAGTCAAGCTCCATCCTACTCGGACTGGTTCCTTGACTCGGGCGCAACATCTCATATGACGAACTCTTTGGAAAATCTGTCCATAGCTGCTCCATACACAGGAACGGATAACATAACTATTGGCGATGGGAGCTCGGTTAGCATTGAAAATTCCGGGAAGGGATTGCTACCGACTCCCTCTCGTAAGATCCTTCTATCTCAAATTCTTCATTCTCCATCTCTGAAATACAATTTACTATCTATTTCTCAACTGACTCGTGACAATAATCTCGCTATTATTTTTGATCCTAATGGGTTTTATTTTAAGGATCTGCAGACTCATCAAATCCTTCTTCGCGGACCCTGCACTGATGGTCTCTACAATATCCAGATACCGTCAAATAATGCTCCCAAGGTGGCTTTACACTCGGCGTCGGATCGGACGGTCCCGTGGCATGAACGCCTGGGACATCCCAACCGGAAGATTTTAACTAGAATTGCTTCTTCCAATCCTGCTCTTAACATAGATTGTAATTTCAATTCTTGTTCATGGTGTCGTAAGGCCAAACATCACAAACTTTCTTTTAATAAGACTGATCATAGATCTATTGCTCCGCTTGATTTGATTCACACTGATGTGTGGGGACCGGCTCCCACGATTTCTAATTCTGGATATATGTACTACGTTATTTTTGTAGACGATTATACCCGATTTACATGGCTATTTCCCATGCGACATAAATCTGACGTGGTTAATGTCTTCACTGATTTTAAAACTAAAGTTGAAACTCTCACTTCTAGGAAAATCAAA
>NW_021374150.1:0-1162 GCF_001605985.2 Dendrobium catenatum
GGGAAGGGACGAGCGGGCTGCTTCGCTCCTTCGTCGTCTTTCCCTTTCCGACCGATCGGGTAGACGCTCCTTCGGCTCGTTCGACTAGCTCCTTTGACAACTTCGGCTTTCCTCTCGGATTGGAAGTTCCGATCAGAAGTTCCTAAAGAACGGCGATTAAGGCCGTTGGCTCTGATACCATGTTAAAACTGAGAATTTGAGAGGGAAAAGCTCGTCTTTATTCATTACAATCTTCCTTATTTATAGATCTATACAAGATATCCTAATGAGGAAATAATAAATTGCAGATTTTAATATACAAATAAGAAAAAAAAATCTTTCCTAAATTCGTTCTCTCATTATGGCGTGATCCATGAGAGTATCCCACGGATTGATGTTTATGTCCGTCGGATCCTTTGTACTAGGAACGGCTGGATTTCAACAAATATATTTAGGATAATCATAAGTAAAATTTAATTCAGTTTAATTTATTCATCATCATTAGCTCATTAGCTAAATCCTACTCTATAAATTTACTTTCAATAATTTATAAATACCCAAACTAGACTAATGCACTTTGATGATACCTTGACTTTGAATCTTTAAATGTGTTGAAATCACAATATTGTGCATTTCTTTGAGTAGTAAGTGCTGCAAATAGGCCTAGGGCTCAAGACAATCATCTCGTTGGTTGATCTTTAATTACTTAACCTATAAAACATGTAACTATCTGTCAAATGAGTTATCTTCAAATAAATAATAAATCACACATAAAGTCTCATAAGTTCATGGGGTCATCAATTGAGAGGTTGCAGGCTTTAGCATGAAAACAATTGGTATGTGTCATTAATGTAATTATTTCTATCTTTGGTTGCAACATAATATCTCTATCATTTTCATCTTCTTATGATTTTTTGTGTGTCATTAAATTAATGTACAAAAAGTCTTATGAAGGTAAAGCATTGTAGGATAATTTAAAACTAATGTAGGATGTGTGTAAATGACTATAGGATGAATGTAAACTAAATTTGAATGCGGAAATGTCACGACCCGGCCCGGCTAGCCCGATAATATCGGGGCGGGAACAGACAATCGTACGGAAGAGCATTAGAAACATAAATCAAATTCATTAGATAAATAACATCAATACATAAATATCATCCATAAATAAGAAAGAGCCACT
>NW_021374151.1:0-241 GCF_001605985.2 Dendrobium catenatum
AAAAAAAAAAGAAAATACAAGGTCCGAGGACTCAGTTAAAGGCTGATACTTCCAGCTTCCCTTAAGCCAAGCACTGACCGTCCAATTTGATGAAGAGACAGCATCATCAAAGGTTGCCACGAGACAACTGAAGGAGAAGCGAGCCCCAACCACATCATAATCCGGCCAACATAAAATAAATCGGATAGCTCCAAAATAATGCATCAGCCAGCAAGAAACAGCAAAGAAAGGCAACCACCCG
>NW_021374152.1:0-439 GCF_001605985.2 Dendrobium catenatum
ATAATTTTTCTTCTCTAAACAAAAGTCTAACTCATTTAAGCCAATGGTTTTTGAAACTAAGATTATTTCTATCTTGCTATAATATCCTATCTTATACATAATATCCAAACTCTTACATATCTTTCGAGTTATTTAAAATCTTGCCATTGCTTCTATCACATGTTTTTTATTTTGTTTTGTGGTTTATTCTTCCCTATGATAGAGAGAGAGCTCCTATTCTCTAATATTTGGAGGATATTCTCACAACTGAGCTTCTTTTAAGAGTTTGTAAAATAGCGTTTTAGCTTACAAGAATTAAAAAGGAAATAGGCCAATGACGCCAAATTGAAAAAGAAAAAATATACATAATTGTATATCAAAAATCAAAAGATGTTCAAAGAGCCAATAAAAAATTCAAGAGGCTTAAAATGAGCCCACTAAAAGGCAAGCTATCCCCTCT
>NW_021374153.1:0-200 GCF_001605985.2 Dendrobium catenatum
AGTAGCTTTCATAACACTTATTTAACTAAAAGAATTATTAGAAGCTTTAGTGGTTTATTAAAAGATAAAATATATAATTTTCTTTAAATTCAGGTCTAGGGGCATTACAAAAAGTGCTTAAGGAGGTGCATTAGAGTGAGTTTAGAAGCCACTCATGAGGAAGAACAATCCCCAACGTTATCCTTCGATAGGTTACTTAT
>NW_021374154.1:0-202 GCF_001605985.2 Dendrobium catenatum
CCCAAGGAAGAAATGGGTAAAGATACCAACGGAAGAAGGGTAGTCAAAACTACCGATGCAGTAAAATTTATGCCGTTATTAAAGATGGAGAGAGAAATTTAGTCCCACCGGGCGTGCCATTTTTTGTTGGTGGAATTTTGAAAACATATTTTAAAAATATTAGTTTTCTTTGGGACTTAAAATTAAATTCTAAAATCGAATT
>NW_021374155.1:0-394 GCF_001605985.2 Dendrobium catenatum
CAGATGTCCCATCGTAGGACTCGATGCTCGATAGTTTAAAGCCACCATAATGGGATGCTAAAAAATGGCTTCAGTTAGAGGTGATGACTCGTGGAAGTTCCTCTGTCGAAGAGTTTGCCTCACATCTCCTCTGGGGAATTTTTTTGTACTAATCATCACAGTTCATGATGTAGGGTATTGCAAGGAGCTCAACAACATATGGTTGGGCTAATTCTTCTGAGAGATTTAGAGGAATGCTCGATTGCCAAGCTATGGGTGAAGGATGGGTAGAACTTATTGTATCTGCAAGTTTTATCTTGGTGTAATTGCGGATGTCTTATTGGCGTAGGAGGAGGAATCCCAACTTAAAGATATTCAAGTTGAACATTTTTGTCTACAGGTGGAGCTCGAGGGA
>NW_021374156.1:0-266 GCF_001605985.2 Dendrobium catenatum
AATGACTTTAAAATAGCTAATGAGGATAATGTATTAATTTTTTATTCAACTACTAAAACAAATAATGATCTAAATATTGCTAATTTGCCTATCCCCTCTTTTCATGTCAATGTTTCTATGGGTAATGTTGATGTGTTTGATCATAATATGGTTGATTGTGCAACCCCGGCCCTTCCTGGATAATAATGTTTAGAATTTTCGCACCGATCATAATGTGGAAGTTTATGATGGTGATCCTTCTAGGTCTATTGATGTTTCTAACTTGG
>NW_021374157.1:0-393 GCF_001605985.2 Dendrobium catenatum
ACTTCTCTTTCCATACATTTCTCTTCATTACTCACATACACACTTTACTTAACTTTTCTAAAGTCCAAGTACTTTTCAACATACATTTATTCCACCACTCAAACTACACATTCCAATTAGCAAAACACACAAGTTCCAATTTTAAAAATATACATTTACTACAAAATCAAATACTTTATTTTCACATATCTCATACAATACTTTTCTAACCTACACTTCTACTTTTAAAATATACAATTACCACTTAAAGCATACACATGATCACATGATTCACTTTTTCACAATCATCTATACACGTCATTATCCACATACACATGCTTTGCTTTCACTACACCTTTACACATTTGGTAATACATAAACATATTTTCCAATACATATACTCTCCATTTTTAT
>NW_021374158.1:0-263 GCF_001605985.2 Dendrobium catenatum
AGGCAAAGGAGACAGACAAGAAGACTAAATGTGATGAGGTACAGGTCAAATCTGTTGGCTCGGGATTGGTTATGGGTGTTGAGCAGAAAGTTGATGGGGAGATTAGATTGAATGCTGGAAGTTCTATATCCATTAAAAATTCTTCTTATGTGGATAATGACATGGGTGAGTGGACCATTGTAACAAGGAGGAGAAGGTTCAATAATAATAGATTGGGAAACAGAGCTCAAAATGTTATTGCCAAGCCTGTGGTGACGGTTCCT
>NW_021374159.1:0-246 GCF_001605985.2 Dendrobium catenatum
CATCAGAGCACTTTCAAGTGGTATCAGAGGGGGATTCATAAAATCTAGTTTTTGAAAACTTTTGAATTTTGATCAATGACTAACTTTGGTTATCATAATACAATGAAAGGATATTCTATTACACGACCACCTTTGTTTCATAATATTCCTTTTGATTTTTGGAAAACTCGTATGTCTACATTTTTGCAATTGCTTGATTATCATATGTGGATGCTTGTTAAAGAAGCTTATACACCACATTCTAAT
>NW_021374160.1:0-249 GCF_001605985.2 Dendrobium catenatum
CTTGTGTACCTATGTGTATACAAACTAAGGTGCGCGTTTAGGGGTATTTTGAAATATTTGTAGTTCTGCATGAATTTGTCATTTGAATGTACAGCATTTCCTTGAAAAGCTTATACACGCCTTCTGTCTGCTTTCATAAGTGTTGCAGATCCGGTAGTGTGCTAGTCTTGATATTGACTCCCCCCCCTTCTCATTTACCGGGGGAAGGACTTACTGGATTTTGAAATTTGTTGCTTTGAAGAGAACTCC
>NW_021374161.1:0-346 GCF_001605985.2 Dendrobium catenatum
ATATATATATATATATAAAAAAGTATATTTCTTATTATTTTGTTAGTAAAGATGAAATCTTGAGGCCTAATTTTGTAATTAGTCCTAAGAAGCTGGGCCTATAAAAGAGACAAGAGTCATGAGGAGTTGACTTGATGAAATCACAAGGCTCCCATGTTAGGTTGGAGACTAGTTAGATCTCATGCATGCATCTTGTGAAAACTTTGGATCTCTCAGAAAAGCAAAAAAGTATTGAAGACAACAAAAGTTCTTAATACCTCTCTTTGTCTATTTTAATTTTTTATGACTCATGATTTTATGGTCTCTATTTCTATATATTATGATCGTAAATGAACTTGATAAGTAT
>NW_021374162.1:0-267 GCF_001605985.2 Dendrobium catenatum
CTCTCTCTCTCCCTCTCACTCCCTCTCTCTCTCCCTCTCTCTCTCTCTTGTTGACCTCAAAGACAAAAAAAAGAGAGAAAATCCACATCATACCTGTGAAGCCGACTGCCCATCCCGCAAATCCTGTAAAATCCCGTCGTTTGCTACAGTGTCGCAGTCTGCAACGGCGCCGAAAACGTCCATTCGCGCATGGGCTCGCCTCGATCTCACTCCAGCTCGCGTCGTTAAATACCGACCCAAACGAAGCCTTTTGGTTGCTCTTCCACG
>NW_021374163.1:0-320 GCF_001605985.2 Dendrobium catenatum
CCTTGGACATGTTAGCTAGTTAGAGCCACTCTCAACTTTCGTTGCTATTACTAGTATTCTAGTAATTGATTTTATTTTTACGGTTTTATCTCTTTTAGTATTTCTCTGTTAGGTGTGAAGCTATTTTACCTGGAAGGGTCGGTTGAAGGGCTCAATTTTTCTTATTTGATACTTATTTTACCTTAGTTACAATAGTGTTTGTTACTGTTTTATTACCATCTGTTTGCTTGAGTTCATATATTGCAAGATCTCAAAATCTTATTTTGGTATCAGAGATAGATGTCTGAGAGCAGTAGAAGGGTGCACTACGGGAAAACACG
>NW_021374164.1:0-254 GCF_001605985.2 Dendrobium catenatum
CTTGTCAGGTTCGGATTATTCGGGTTGCTAGAGCGCTAGGATCTGGTTAGCCTTTTTTGACCTTTTTTTTTAAACGGGTCGAGTTTGGGTTGAATCGATTTGGGTCAGGTCAATTTCTTATTGGACCCAAATTTGCCTTGTTAACCTATTTTTGACACCTTAATTATAAAGTATTATATACCTCCCAAGATTTAGGCTGGTTGGTGGGCGAGCAGGGTTGAGAAACACATTCTTCAGTGGGGCAAAGCAAGTAT
>NW_021374165.1:0-357 GCF_001605985.2 Dendrobium catenatum
CGCCCTCATTTTGCGAGGACTTTATGATCTGAGTTCTTCTTTCCTATAGGCGCAAGCCCCTATAGTTAATTACCTCTCCCGGCAACGAGAGAGAAGTTTCGATTAAGGCTAGTCATCAATCAGATACGTAGAGTATACGTGTATTCAGCATATAGTAGCAGCATGGGTTTGGATTTTGGGAATGGTTGAGAATTTTTGAGAAGTTTGATATTTAAAATTTAGAATTTCACCATCTTACACTTAAAGCAGATGGCGAGGGAATGCATGATGAACCCGATCAAGATCTCATGGTTCCTTCATCTCAGGCCATCATGGTCCCTAGTCTACTTAGTCAGAGGAGGCAGTCGACCCAACTAG
>NW_021374166.1:0-3430 GCF_001605985.2 Dendrobium catenatum
CCTCATTTATATCTTTAGATTTGTTGCGTCCAGGAGTATTCGCGGCGGTAGAGAAATATAAAGTTTAATGTCTTAGTGTTGTACTAAAATCCGGCACGCAATCAGATAAGAAAGAGGGTCTAATATTTATGAGACACCAAGATTTTTACGTAAAAAATCTCTAAAAAGGGGAAAAAAACCACGGGGCGTGGCCCAGTTTGAATGAATCCATTAGTATAGCAGTTGATTAAAAATGAGGCCCTTCCTTGGGGGAAGGCCTGGGCTTGATGTACATTACATGTTGGAAATACAAATAGTTACTGTTGACGTATTCGTTTGGTCGGGAGAACCATAGTCTGGTGACGGAGGTCAGAAAGACTGTAGTTTGCGGGCAACGTAAGTCAGAAAGACTGTAGTCGGCTGGCGACGAAGGTAGAAATGACTGTTGTCTGACGATGAAGGTTAAATGGACGACATCAGGTAGAAGTCTGACGTCTGTTGAAGGCCGAGGAGAACTCCTGTATCACTTGGGCGGAGTTTCGGCATCAGGGGGGAACTCTGTCGTTACTTGGGCAGAATTTCAGCGTTCTGTGGGAGTCAGACAGAATTCTGGCGTTCTGTGGAAGTCGGGCAGAATTCCGATGTCCCGTGGAAGTCGGGCATAATTCTAGCATCATTTGGAGTTCGGGCAGAACTTCGGCGGTGGTTGAGGAGGAGTCTCTTCCCTTATATTCTTCACTTCTCCTCCTTCTTGCTTCTTGCTTCTTCCTTCGGCCCTTTGCTTCGGCATCTTCTCATGAGAAATGAGGGGTCTATTTATAGATTTTATAGAGTGGCATAGCTTGTAAATAGGTGTGAGATCATGGGCAAATAGAGAGTGGTCGAATGGACGGTTGATATTGAATCCTTTGATCGTGCATCGTTCATAAGATATTTTAAGGTCTTAATGATGTTGGAATTCAACGATCTTGGGATCGTTGGATTCATCTCGTCGAGCCGTTCGATTCGATTATAATCTCGTTAAAATCGGAGACCATTTGGTAACTCAAATTGCGGTATGAACTGTCCAATAGCACTTCAGGTACTTGATTTGGGCTCAGATTGTGTTGAATTTGGTGTCGTTGGGTTCGTATTTCCGAGACGCTCAGTTTGACTATAAGTTTGCTGAAATCGGAGTTTAGGTAATCCTGATTTTAATTTTTGAAGTTTTCGGGTTGATTTTGCATTGAGATTCGTGCCCGATCAAGATAATTTTCTGATGACATATCAAGATTATTTTATTATCAAAATCCTAATCTACTACTGCTAATCTACATAACCATTTCATTTTCATTTTTTTTCTTAAACTAGAGAAATAAAAATTGGATTTGAGAAGAAAATAATGGAGATATGAGAGAGCACATAGGATTTGGAGGTCTTAGAGTCATTTTTACTAGTCAACCTAGTTGAAAATTTGCTTGTCTCGAATAGGCTATCATTATTCTATCTCTGATTTTAATGATTTGATGTATTTTATGTTTTATAAATTTTAATTTGATCAAAACTTATAGAAGTTATAATATCTTTATTTTTAGCAAATTTTTACCATGTAACATTTAGTTGTTATATTTTTAATCATTCTGCACATATTGACTGGAATATATTGATTTTCACTTTTTTTAATAATTTGGAAGAAATTTTCTTATTTAAAAATTTTATATAAATAAAAAAATTGAATAAATAATTGTTAAAATCTTATGATATAATTGTATGACTTACATGCTTATTACAATGAATATATATATACACACATGAAAAAGTGCATTTATGAATTTTTTATGAATTTCATTATTTTTTTTTGACATTTAGGCCAATTAAGGCAAACTCACGCACACTACGCATACACAAAGACTCGAACCCAGGACCTCTTAGTTGAAGCATAAGCTCTCAACCAATAGGCCATGGTGAGCTGTGTGTAATTTCATTAATTTTGGTTTATATGTAAAATTTACATACATTAATATGATATCGTGATCAAAACATTGAATTTGGCATAAGATGTTTATTATATTGTATATATTGTGAAATGTGTGTCTGTTAGAAAGATTGCCTAGAAATGATTGGGTGATTCAGTTTGGTTGGAGATATGTTATCTTGTACCGGAGGGTGGGTCTACGAGCTTTCCTTTAAAATATGATTTGTGGTTTAATCCTAATTAATATGAAAAAAGACATAATGAGGCAGATTGATATGACATAATGCATCGACAAGCAGAAAGGGATGACTCGTGATATGAAAGTCATCTGACCTAAATGACTTGTGATATGACTGATTCATGAAAATAAGATGGATTTGATTGAGACTTATTCCTGTAGGGTTAGCTTACATGACTGGATACAGGAAAAATATCATAGATAGCTTGTTGTCTTTTCTTGTTTGCATTACTTATATATTCAAGTACTTGCATATTCATATTTATAAATTACATAATTGATATGTCATGATTTACATAAGATACAGACTATGATTGATACAAATATTTGATAAGATTGATAAAACTAATACAAAAATATTTGATTTATATAAATCACATGATTTATATGATATATAATTATACATATAAAACATAGACACTATACAATATGCATATAAATATGACAAATATACATATTATTTTCTGAACCGAGCTAGATAAAAACTGATATATAACTAATGTGTATAAAAATAATAGAGTTAATTGCCCTCATGTATATGATTACTAGTTATTGATCAATATTTTTAAGTTATACGGTTGTATTGATATTTATTGATTCTATGATATGAATTATTTCATTGATTGTTACATACTTTTACAGTTATATATTCATGTTGATAGTGATTGAAAGATTACATCATATTATTTCTAGTTTCTTGCATTGATTTCAGTTGTGAGTTCTGATAACCTATTGAACTTTTAGTTTACTTTGTAGTTTTACATGCTTTAAGGAATTTGTCAGGATCTAGTGGAGTGAGGATAGATTATGAATTCAAGTTTTATTTTATTTTGTATTTTTCTAATTTTTTCCTTTTGTAATCTTGAGCTTAGAGAGTTAAAATGAATGTAATGATTGATCTCGTGGTTTTTATACATAAATTTTGAGTGATGGATATAGTTTTATATTTTGATCTATATAAATTTAGTTTCTTTTGCAGAATAAATTTATATTGATGAATTCACATAAGCATTGGTTGATTGATTATGAAATTAAAATAAGTAATTTTCTAAACTTTGACTATTGGGCGTTACACTACGAACTTGTGAAGCAAACCGTCAACATTCATTCCCATTGATAGTTGTGGCACTAAAAACGCTTCATGTTATCGACAGTGGTCGTTCGTTCAACATTTTTTTTGAGCTCATGAACAACCGCCTCTTGATATACCCGTTAGAACCCCTTATTACGTGTGGTCATCGGACCGTTCGGAGGTCAAT
>NW_021374167.1:0-319 GCF_001605985.2 Dendrobium catenatum
TATTTTAATCTAGGTTTTTTTCTAAAATCCCAATAAGGGCAAGCTCTTATAATTAATTACATCCTATGAGGGGTGCTTGTCGATTAAAGCAGCAATTTTATACCATTTAATTACATAGTAGAAGACAAGAAAAGAAACAGAAAAAAAATAAAGGAGAAAGCTTAATATTGAGTAGTTCTTAGCAGGTCAAAGGAGAAAAAGTATGAGGTGTTAGATTATGAGAAACTCAGAGGAAACTCCAGTCTATTCAATGTTGTTCTTTAATATTTTAGAGAGAGAATTTTTATGTTTAAATTGGTATTTTATTAGAAGGCGGGTC
>NW_021374168.1:0-1714 GCF_001605985.2 Dendrobium catenatum
AGGATTCTCTCTTTCAACTGTAAATCATGAGGAAATATTCTGGAGGCAAAATTCTAATGCTAAGATTATCTTGGAGGGTGATAGGAACACCAAAATTTTCCATGTTTTGGCTAATAAGAATAGAATTAAGAATCATATTTATAAAATTATCAACAGGATTTAATTTTTAAGTCCGGGGTTGATCACTTCAAAAACATTTTTAATAACAAGAGTAGTTATATTCGTATTATTAATCCTTATGTTATCCCTCACATTATTACTGAAAATGACAATCATTTACTCACTCAACCTCTCTCTGAGGTTGAGATTTGGAATGTTATTAATGATATGAATGGGGATTCTAGGCTGGTCGTGATGGGTTTACTACCAAATTTTTTCAGAAAATTTGGAATATTATTAAATTGGATGTGATTGAAGCGGTGAAAGACTTTTTTGGCGGCAACCCTTATCCTAAATTCTTTTCTTCTACGAATATTGTTCTCATTCCTAAAATGGATGCGGCCAATAATTGGAATGACTTTAGACCGATTAGCCTTTGCTCTTTTCTTAACAAAATTAATTCTAAAATCATTTCTACTATATTAGTTAATATTCTTCCTAGAACCATTTCTTATAATCAGACTAGTTTTGTAAAGGGGAGGAGTATTTTTTACAATATTCTTTTGGCTTAAGAACTCATGCATGATATTAATGCTAAAGTGAAAGGGGGCAACATAATCTTGAAACTTGATATTACTAAAGCTTAGGATAACCTCAATTGGAATTTCTTATATAATGTTTGTCCTTATTTAGGTTTAGTGACTATTTCATTATGCTTATTAAGAATAATATTGAGAATTATTATTTTTTATGATCATTAATGGGAGGAATCATGGTTTTTTTAAATCCTCTCAATGTTTAAGGCAAGGTGACACTATTTCTCCAGTTCTTTTTATTATTGTTGTAGAGTATCTTTCCAGGGGTTGGAGAGTTATATTTAAGGCATCCTAAGCTTCCTTTTCATACTATATGGTGTATCCTGATTACTCATCTTAATTTTGCTGATGATTTTATTATATTTTTTAATGATTCTATTAATAACATTAAATTTTTACTCAACTTTCTTTCCCAGTTTTAATATATGAGTGGGTTGGCCATTAATAAAGATAAAGTATTTTTATTGTTGCTAAGTCTATTAATCGGGTTAAAACTAATGCTTTCCAAAGGATTTGTGGATTTAATTCCAAGATGTTGCCCATTAAGTATTTGGGTACCCCTATTTTTAAAGGTAGAAAAAAATTACCTTTTTGAAGATATGTTTACTATTTTCCAAAGAGAACTCTCTAATTGGTCTTCTAAATTTCTTTCTTTTGGTGAGAGATTGGTGTTGATTAAACGTGTTTTGAATTCTATTCCCATCTATCATTTTCATACTTTGCAACCTATAGTGTCTATTTGCCTTCGATTGATGAGGATGTTTAATAAGTTTTTATGGGGCTCTAATAATAATACTAATTATATTCGTTGGGCTTTTTGGAAGAAAAGTTGTGGGGTTTTTAATAAAGGGGGTTTATGTTGCAAAAATATTTGTGATACAGTTCAAACTTTTTCTCATAAATTATGATTTTTTTTAGATCTAACAATAGTTTATGGGGTCACTTTATGAATGCTAAACATTGCAAAGACATTCATCCCATTTTATGCAGTTATAAAAGTTCTAATTCTATGGTTTAGA
>NW_021374169.1:0-236 GCF_001605985.2 Dendrobium catenatum
GGTCCAGGTGACCTCATACAAAAATGAGGTCAACAGTAATAACACCTTGCGAGATGTGTTCATTATGTCATCTCATATGTTGATCAAATCTCAGGATAGATATAACCATTGTAGCCTAGGAATTAAAACATCTTATTGACTGGTACATCCTTTAGTTTTTTTTTTCATCCTAGGCTTTAATTTAAACCTTGGTGCATTACAATGATGGCATGTAATATATGATAAATCATCTTTAT
>NW_021374170.1:0-701 GCF_001605985.2 Dendrobium catenatum
TCATTATTAAGCTCAATTTATATATAAAAAAAAAAAACAAATCAAATATGACCATAAAAATAAATGCTTGATTCGAGCTAAATTTATAGTTAATTCAATTTTATATTTAATAGAATTATTAAGCTAGATGCAATTCCTTTGCAACCCTAATTAGTAAATAAGCATTTACACATCTTTCAACAGACTAATTTTTAAACTATGTATTATTAAAACTTTCATTATATAATTAAGTACTAAAAAAGATTAAAGTTGTCAAAGTCGCCTACCAAAAGGGCAAATGGCTCCTAAATCAGTTTTGCTGATTCATATGCGAGTCGCTTGACTAGCATACGACTTGTTCCAAAAAAATATATTACTATTGAAAGTCACGTGCCCGTTCTTGCTATAGTAAATTTTGTGATTTAAATTCCATTCCTTCGGATGTGAGCTCGCAAATCAAGCTTTTTTGCAAGATTTTGCTTTTTAATTCATATTCGTAATTTTGTTTTATTAATTATTTTTATAAAGTTGTGTTACTTAGTATGTCTTGTATTCCTCAAATCCTTTAAATGTTACATATTTTAGGGTATAGAAACCGTGCTATTTAGCAATTTTAATGTTAATCTTTGGGGGTTTTTTTCTATTTTTGTTAGGATAAATCTCGTCTGTGATAGGTATAATAAATATTATTGATACGTCATCACAAAATTAGCTTGATCGGG
>NW_021374171.1:0-243 GCF_001605985.2 Dendrobium catenatum
TGTAAGTTTGGATATATTATAGATTTGATCATTTTGAATAATTTGATATAATTTTATTACATTTTAAAAGAAGTATTGAATGATATCAAATACATGACATGACAACTCCACGCGATACCCTACTAATCTATGTGATTTACTGATTGAAAGTCATAAGTGTTAGCCACCGTACACGTGGCATCTTTTCCTCAGTTCTATTTTGTACTGTTACACTTCTTGTACATTGGTTTAATACTTAATCTC
>NW_021374172.1:0-587 GCF_001605985.2 Dendrobium catenatum
GGGTTATCCCCCAGAAGGTTACCCGCCAGCTGGGTATCCTCATCATGGTTCTTCTGCATCTCACTCTCAAGGTAAGCTTACAACTCTAAACTATTTTTCATGGAATGAATTCTAATTTTTCATTTATTTTTGTGGATTGTCTCATTAGATGTTAAACCTATTTTAGTTTATTTTTGCAGTTCTATCCATCAACTCTCATTTTCTTTTAAATCCTTCGATGATAGTATCTACTTGTCTTATCAGTTTATTTTCTATCATTCATTACATATGTTCAAATTATCAATATTTTTTTATGATTTATCTCTAATAAATGATATTTTTAGGGTCCTTTCTTCTTATTTTTGTCATATTAAGGTATAGTCCCGTTAATGCTCTCTTTTTAGTCATATTTTGCTCCATCGATGACTTTTTGTGCTGCCCAACATTATTTTTGAATTTATAAAAGAGAGATTTTATTCAAATTATCCTTTCCAACCTGTCCCCAAAGGTGAATGAGAAAGAAACTTAAAGGAGTTTCTTCTATAATTTAATTGCATAATTGAACAGTCTCTCTAGATTTCACATACCAAAAGACAATGCAAAGAAGC
>NW_021374173.1:0-710 GCF_001605985.2 Dendrobium catenatum
AGGGAAGATGAATTGATGTTTTAAAAATTATTAAACAAAAAGAAAAATCTTTTTAAGATTTTTGATGTTTTAAAACAAACTACTTTTATTAAAAAAAATATAGAATTAAGATATTTCAACCACACAAATAATCAGGAGTAAATAATGCAGAAATTTTGTGTATGAATAAAAATAGAAAGAACACACTAGATTTTTATAGTGGTTTGGTCAACCTGACCTACATCCACTCCTCGGAGCCTCCCCTCAAGGTATTATACTAAAGCTATAGTGTCTCTCCTTTTGCGTCCAAAGCAAGGTTGAGAAGCCCTTACAAAATCTTTTCACCCACCCCGATGAGGTAGAGAACTTAAACTCCTTTTGCTTCATCCTGAAGCAAACAGAGAACCCCAAATCCTTTTGCTTCCTCTTGAAGCAGGCAAAGAATATTGATCTAGTCTTGATGAAGACCTCCCTAAATCTACTAAGGAGCTAAGGATGATAATTGAAGAAGACACTTGAATCCTTTCTTGGAGTAATCTTTGTGAACATCTCACAAACTTCCCCTCATAAGATTCTCTCTCTCTACTAAGCTCTCTCAGGTCAGGCCATCAGAAAAAGATTTTCTTCATTAGTTAATATGAGAGCTTGATTGGAAGGCCTTAAAAAATGCCCTAATTTTCAACTTGCAATTAAAGATTGTTGAGTCTAGTAATTAGGTTGTTAAGCCTAAG
>NW_021374174.1:0-380 GCF_001605985.2 Dendrobium catenatum
TGATCCAGTACAGAATAGAGGCACAAGGGTGCATCCTACGTATGGTTTAGTAGATATAAAACAAAGTAGAAGATACGGGAAGTTTGATCCATTTGTGTTAGCAAGTCAAGCTATTTAAGTTTATTTCAGCAATTATCCCAGTGGTCGTAGAGACAAATAAGATTGGCTAGCTGTCATAAAAATAAAAGTACGGGGAATAATTGATCAACAATACATTGTAGCAACTGCACATCAAGAGGAGGAGATGCCAAGTTGTAGGCCTGTTGAAATTGAGGAGATGACAGCTACAACCTCTACTATTGAAATGGAGTTAGAAGATGTGAATAGTTCAACTAGTTCAAGTGAAGATGAGAACGAGGATCAAAGTGAAGATACCATTG
>NW_021374175.1:0-240 GCF_001605985.2 Dendrobium catenatum
TCAACAGGGAATGGATGCAAATTGAGTAGTTATTAATGGAGTTAAAGGAGGAGAGGTAGGGGACACTTTGAGATTCCAGAACCATCCGAAAGTATCCCTACTTAATCTAAGTGTTGGGCTTTATGTTTTAGGATTGAGATGAAGCTTTAATTAGAGTTAGGTATTTTATTAGAAATTTGGGACTGTATTCCCAAAATTTAGGGTCTTATAATCAAAGATCTGCCCCGGATCCTAAATCTA
>NW_021374176.1:0-216 GCF_001605985.2 Dendrobium catenatum
TTCAAAATCAAAATTTTCAAAACTTCCAATTAAGTATCTTTGGGAATTCAAATAAAAATGGCGATCGTTATCGTCATATTCAAATAATTGATAATATGTAATATCATTTTTTCTTCGGAAAGATATATTATTTATTATCATTATTTTGATTATGAAATTAACAATCTCTTATCCGAATAATTATAGTTAAAAATTTGATTGAACGTCATTTTGGTC
>NW_021374177.1:0-270 GCF_001605985.2 Dendrobium catenatum
TAATTGGAATGTGATGAATGAATTTTTGTCAGAAATTCGTGAAGGGAGATAAGATGGAATTGCATTGTATGAAGGTGGACTTGTCTTTTCTCACTAATTTTCATCGGGTCATCTTTCTCTGTGTTCCTTCTCATTGTAATAAGGTGGCGAATTGTTGTGCCTCCTTAGCTACCTTTGGTAATTTTCATTGGGTTCGTGATTCCTTTTGTAATCTTCCATCATCTTTTACCAAGATGATCATGTAGGAGTTGAATAGACTTACTATCCATT
>NW_021374178.1:0-464 GCF_001605985.2 Dendrobium catenatum
AGTTTATGGAAACAACTCCAGGATTGTATGGAGGTTATAATTCCCTCTATTATTGGAGGGGATTTTAATTGCATTGTTAACAAGGAGGAGAAGAGAGGAGGCAAAAGGTTTTTGTTCTCTAAAGGACCTAGGGAGATGAAAAGTTTTATGGTGAATTTCGATTTCCATGACATTGGTAGTAGGGGACCAAGGTTCACTTGGTGTAATAACAAAGAGGGAACCTCTCGGATTTGGGAAAGGTTGGATAGATGCATTTTGAACTCAGTTTCTATTCAAATGCTTCCAAAGGCAACTATCAAGCATCTTGCTAGAGTAGCATCGGATCACAGTCCAATTGTGCTAAGTATGAAAGATAAAATTTGTGGCGAGAATAAAGTGTTTAAGTTTGAGGACACTTGGAGATCCTACCCAGCTGAAAAGAGTATTATCTATAACTCTTGGATGAAGAATGATTATGGTGATGA
>NW_021374179.1:0-233 GCF_001605985.2 Dendrobium catenatum
AAGATAAACATTAAACATGATATCAGGTCTGATAGTAGTTAAATAAAGTAATAATTTAATTATCCCTCTAAATTTTATTTGATCAATAGATTTTCTTTTAGAGTCCTTATCTAACTGAACTAAGAAACTCATTAGTGTACTTATTATTTAGCTTTATCTATTTTATACTTCTTAAGGGTATCATTAATATATTTTGGCTAATAAAGAAATATGCCATCCTCTTTCTACTTTAT
>NW_021374180.1:0-343 GCF_001605985.2 Dendrobium catenatum
GGGTTCTTCATCTTAGGAATCAACACAATCAAAGTATCTTTCCATTTTTCATGCATAAAACCATATTTGAAGAAACTATCAATAGCTTTCCAAGTATATACTTCTACTATGCTCCAATAAAATTTAAAACCTAACACCTAATTGGAACGAAAAATAACAACCCTACTTAAAACAAAAGTCCATTACATCTAGGCCAATAAGAAAAAATGGCCCACGAAAGGTCTCAGGTGTATAAAGGTTTATACCCGAAACCATAAGAAAGATATGCAACTCTTTATCCACTCATCTATTAAAGAGGAATTGCAGTGATAGATACTATTTTTATTTAAAGTATAACTTTTAT
>NW_021374181.1:0-524 GCF_001605985.2 Dendrobium catenatum
ATCTCCGGCGTCGAAAATGCTGATGATGTCCTCATCACAATATCTCTCAATTTGTTCCTTCTTCATTTATTTCAGTCATCTTCATCTTTCATAAATGTTTGTCATAAACATAAAGATAATACTCCAAAATTTTAAAATGAGATGGTGGTGGTGTGCGACTTTCTAGTGATCCCCTGCGGCGGCTACGACGGTGGTGACTACGGTGAGGGCGATGGTCTAGAGGTCGAGGCAATTGAGAGGAAGTTGTTGCGGCTTGGGCGTGCAAGGCATGATTTTTTTGGGACTTTTGTATAGAATTTATGTAAGTTTTAAATAAAAAAAATACATAAATAAAGTGAGGCGTACACCGCATGCCAGCGAGGCGAAGCGGGCCTCATCCAAGATGAGGCGTAAGGCTCATAAAAAAAGCTCAAGGCGTAAGCCTCGTTGCATTTTTTACTGTAATTGCGTTGAGGCGAGCCTCATATTGTGTAATTTAAAACAGTGTTTGTAACTTTATTAAATTTATCTTCAAGTGGAAAGGG
>NW_021374182.1:0-229 GCF_001605985.2 Dendrobium catenatum
GGAAGCATGGATGGGGCCCACGACTTAATGAAGGCTTGGTTTAGGAAGAGAACAGGCTGGGGCGGAAGCACACGACTTAATGAAGCCTTGGTTTAGGAAGAGAACAGGCTGGGGCGGAAGCATGGATGGGGCCCACGACTTAATTAAGGCTTGGTTTAGGAGGGAAATTCAAATTAGGGGCTGTTTAGGAATTACTTAATTGTCCTTTGCTTTAAATTATCTTCTTCTT
>NW_021374183.1:0-278 GCF_001605985.2 Dendrobium catenatum
GTTACGCGATGAAAATGTTATGTTTATTCTTGTTACAATCTACCTTACTGTTAAGGGGTATTGTGGGGTGTTACATCATGTCATTTATATTTTTGTCTTTTCCTTTTTGTACCCCTATGAGGGAATTAGTGTTTGTTGTTGCCCAAGGGCATTTTAGTCTTTTTTATTTTCCGTATGTTGTGGAGCCTATATAAAGGCTAGGTCTTTGTATTTTGGATGATTGAAGAATGAATGAAATTATTCCCTTTTGTTCTCTTTGTGAGTGCACAATAAGATCT
>NW_021374184.1:0-401 GCF_001605985.2 Dendrobium catenatum
TGGGATAAAGGCTTGATGTTGTTGTTGTTGTATTAAAATAAAATATATAATACAACAACAAACTCGAGCTTTTATAGTGTGCTAAATAATTTTTTTTAGTCAAATACTCATTTAAATATTATAAAAGCATCATTTCTATTATTCTGGAGATGATGGAAATTTCTGATGTTGATTATTGATAACAATAGATAGTGGTGGTCATTGACTGGAAAATGCATAAGAGTTCTATAGTTATCTTTTTTTCCTCCACTCTCATGTGAAAAATAAGGCTCTTACAGACTTTATAGTATGAACATTTTGATAATTTAACCAGAATTCAAAGCAATTCATCGTACGACTCATATTAATTCTCGAGATCAAGAAGCTTTTATTCATCATATAAATGCCTTAATGATGTCATA
>NW_021374185.1:0-227 GCF_001605985.2 Dendrobium catenatum
CAAGCAGGAAGATCGCATGCCCAAATGTTAAAGAAGTCTGTGAAAGTTTCAGAGGTTGTTCTGCAACCTTCAAAAATTCATTCTAAGCGACCAGGGAGTGAGGGAGATTTCCAAACATCAAAGAAGAAGAAAGCAGATTAAATTTTAGCAGTCGTTCGTATCTCTCCATCCAAGTCATACATTCCAGAAGATATTTTGAAACATCAGTGTGTTGGTCATCGACGGGG
>NW_021374186.1:0-231 GCF_001605985.2 Dendrobium catenatum
TCACACCCTAATGACAAGCATATAAAATTTGATACTTCGATTGGAAATCTTTACAATTTTGGAGTATTAATTAATTAAGAAAAAGCATAATTAGAAACTACAGCACAACAACGGCATGAGCAACACAACAGAGTCAAGGTTTAACCTTGAGGGTTTCTACAGTGAGCGGTTTAGCTTGCAAGCCTTGAGGCTGTGCAATTCCTGAGACTAGCATATTATCAACTTGGTTTA
>NW_021374187.1:0-436 GCF_001605985.2 Dendrobium catenatum
CCTGTAGCAGCTGGGGAATGTGGATGGAAGACTTTGGAATCACACTTCTTCCCTAATAGTACAGTATCTCTCCCACAACTGAGTAGCCTGGGTGGCTGTTCCCATCTGATAACACATCTTCTTTGATTTTTCTTAGCTCCTCATTCTGAATGCTCTCCTCTTTGATGGCTCCCCAATCTATCAGTACTGGTACTGATACAGCAATCCCTTGGAGCTCCCCCATACAGCGTGATAAGGCATCCGCTGCCTTATTCTCTAGTCCCAGTCGGTAGTGAATCTCAAAATCATATCCCAGCAGCTTGGACAACCACCTCCGGTGCTCCTCTGTGACCATCCTCTGCTCTAACAAGTACTTCAGGCTCCTCTGATCAGTCCTAACAATAAAGTGTCTGTCCAAGTAAGTAAGGTCTCCACTTCTGGATGGCCAGTACAATAG
>NW_021374188.1:0-277 GCF_001605985.2 Dendrobium catenatum
TGATTTGACTTATCAACCTTTGAAATATTCTCCAAATATCATTTAAATGGATCCTAAATGACTTTAGGAACACATTGAACCCAAACTTACTCTTTAGTTTGACCAAGTTGACCAAGTCAACTATGGTTGACCAAATCAACCCTTAACCTAAAAACTTGTCAAATTCAATCATTCAACCCATTTGAATCAAATAAATCCTTCAAAATTATTCAATTGGACACCCATGACATGTCCAAAGAATTTCAAGTCAATCCTCATATTAGGTTGACTTGGTCAA
>NW_021374189.1:0-288 GCF_001605985.2 Dendrobium catenatum
CAAAAATTCTCCCAAATGACTGGAGAATCAAAGTTCCAGTGGGAAGGAGGAATCTCGAGCAATTACCAAATGTTCGTATGCTCCAAAATCTACAACCACAAAGGATGACTCCAAATCTACCAACTTCAGCAAAATCAGCATTGGGGAGCGCAATTCCCATAGCTCAAGTCTGAAGCCTGAATGGGTGTAAAAGGTTAGATCCAACACGCCCAAATAGGCCGGATCGCTAGCAGCTCCATCTACTCAACAATCCATAAGAAAGGCCGCAGTAGAGGAACCCCCATCTCA
>NW_021374190.1:0-325 GCF_001605985.2 Dendrobium catenatum
TTAATCTGTGTTTTACTATATTCATTTTTTATTATTGATAAGATGTTTATCTCCTTTTTTAAATAAGGTATTAACTATTATGAAATCATAAGTTAAAGAAAAATATATTATGATCTTACCTCCTTCATTTGTCATTCCAAACTCATGGCCACCATGAATGCTTTTAAAATCGTCTACCTCTCTTCCAACATGTCAATTTAAATCCCCTTCAATAAAAACTCTTTTTTCAAGAGGTATCTTTTGAATTAATTCTTTTAAGTCATTCTAAAATTTTATAATTATTAAATTTGATACATGAAAATAGTCTAAATATGTATAAATTTAT
>NW_021374191.1:0-291 GCF_001605985.2 Dendrobium catenatum
GGTAAATCAAGACGCGCCGAGTCACCCGATTCGCAATGGTATACAGTAATGTTACACAACATATTGATAATGTTGCATGTCCTGATTGACCTATAGACTGAGTCGGATGACCGCACGTAATAATTCCTCCTATAGATATCATATCAGATAGCTTTAGTTTTGATTCCCCTGCTTTTATAGTCTTTGATAACGTACTGGATATGGCTCCTTACCTGTGGTAATTGAACTCCATTTTGGGAGCCTTTGTTGGACAGCTAATACAACCTAATGATGGAATTTTCATTTCACATG
>NW_021374192.1:0-231 GCF_001605985.2 Dendrobium catenatum
CAACTACAGAAGGTAGGACTAAGCCTAGTAAAAACAACCTTCCAGGGGGCTACAGGGGTAAACCCATACTAACTGATGTGGACCCTGTAAGACGTGGGAAGGGTACCAAAACATCCAAGGGACCTCCCCGGCAGCTAGGAGTGGGGTCTCAATGGGGAAACAAGTGGTAAAAGCATCTGAATGAGCTGACTCTATACTATAGAATCAAAAGCTCAAGAAAGCGGTGATATT
>NW_021374193.1:0-358 GCF_001605985.2 Dendrobium catenatum
TTGGAAGATACACATCTTTTTATATTTTATTTAATCTATGAGAGCCTCTAATAATTTATTATTATAAATAAGTTCAACAAAACAACTATACATCATATACATTAAGTCATATACATCAATTTATAATTTTATATTCATTTCTCACTATAATCAATAAATAAATATTGGTCCAATAATCAATAGAAATGAATCAATGATCATTACATCAATAAAGTTTTATATAAAAACATTCTATAATAATATTGCAATATTAATTTATTAATAATTTTCCATAATTGATAACTTGATTGCAATATACTATTTCAATTAAGCTAGGTCTCATGTTAAAAAAATGATTTATGCTATAAATTTTATATGT
>NW_021374194.1:0-274 GCF_001605985.2 Dendrobium catenatum
CCATTCAAGAGCTCTACAGTTCTTTTCTTATTTTGATGCTGTTTTACGGCTTTACAGAAATGTTGCCATATTTCCTTCTCTACTGAAGGCAATTGTTATTTGTATGCTTTTTTTTGTTTGTTTGGTCATAATCACGGCAGAAAGTTTCATCCTGTTGAAAAATACAGAAAAAATAAAATAATCATCACAATTACGCATTATGTTGGTTTTTCTAAATTAATCATCACACAATTGTGAGTAATATCCATTTGATTCTCCATATGTATTATTCATT
>NW_021374195.1:0-223 GCF_001605985.2 Dendrobium catenatum
AAAGATTTTGAATTTCAATGTTATAGAAAGATCCTTTAATGGGGATAGAGTTGTTTAGACTCTAACATCCGATTCTAGTTTATGATTGAATTTTATATCTTTTTTATCATAGACTTTATCAGGAATAGAATCCCTCCAATTCTAACATCCAAGATTAGTCAATTATGGACTTAGTCAATTTGTAGCTTGATTTTGATTTGGTGTTTGGTAAAGATTCAAACAA
>NW_021374196.1:0-268 GCF_001605985.2 Dendrobium catenatum
AAGACTAGAGAGGGAGTTGAAGGTTAACTTGAATTATAGAGGTCAATCTTAGAGTCTAAAGGTTTTCGCTTGAGTAGATCTAAAACTGAATATATGAAGTGTAATTTTAGTAGCAATAGACCTATTGAGGAGATTGTGACTTTGGATGATCAAGTCATTAAAAAGAGTACACATTTTAGATATCTTGGATTTATTGTTCAGAGTGATTGTAAAATAGATGGGGATATTATGAGCATAATTCAAGTTGGATGGTTGAAGTGGAGGAATG
>NW_021374197.1:0-211 GCF_001605985.2 Dendrobium catenatum
AAAAAATTAAGGTTTAGACAACTTTTTGAAAAAAAAAATGATCATGGCTACTTTTGGAAACCGTAACACTCTTGAAGGATATTCAATCACTAGACCACCACTATTAGATAATATTCGTTTTGACTTTTGGAAAACTTGTATGTCTACTTTTCTACAACCACATGACTAGTGAACGCGGATTTTAGTACAGGAAGGTTACTTTAGACCCACT
>NW_021374198.1:0-422 GCF_001605985.2 Dendrobium catenatum
CCAAAAGGTATCTAAAAATTCTCTTAACAGCAGTCAAGTAAGACTCCTTAGGGTCAGCTTGAAATCTAGCACAAAGGCAAATACTAAACATGATATCAGGTCGGCTCACAGTCAAGTAAAGTAAAGATCCAACCATGCCTCTATACTTCTTCTGATCAACAGACTTACCACTTGGGTCTTTATCCAAAGGAGTACTAGAAGTCATGGGAGAGTTAATTGGCTTAGCTTTGTCCATCTCATACTTCTTCAAAATGTCCTTTATGTATTTTGTTTGTTTTAAAAAGGTTCCATCCTCCAATTGTTTTATGCTAAACCCCAAAAAGAAGGACAACTTTCCCATCAAACTCATCTCAAACTCTATACTCATTGTCTTAGAAAAGTCATTACACAATTTCTTATTAGAGGATCCAAAGAGTATATCA
>NW_021374199.1:0-319 GCF_001605985.2 Dendrobium catenatum
TAAATCTCTGTAATCCCCAAATATTCCAAACTGCAACCAAACATTTTAGATCTTTGATTCGATTTAAGAATTGAGCAACCAAACAGGTTGGCCATTAAAATTTACTAAATCCTATGGCAACCTGTTTGAATAGGATTTATCAAACCCATATTTACTCAACCCTAACTTCAACCAAGCGGGCCATTCTAAGTTGTGATAGGTTGTCAACACAATTCAAGAAGACTGAATCGACACAAGAAACATGAATGCCAGATCAAAGGCCAAAGGATTTTGGAACTCACATGATGCATATGGGCTTCACCACGCCGTACAAGGACTC
>NW_021374200.1:0-524 GCF_001605985.2 Dendrobium catenatum
GCCGGTTAGAGGACACGTACCACGTCCTTACTAGCAGTAGACTGTTTTGAGAATGGATCCTAGTGATATTTTCGACTAGGCATTTGGCTCTTTGTGAGCTGAAGTAGCATTTGAATTTTGTCCACCTCGGCAAGCTGTTGTGGAGGATGGATGGGCTTTGTTTTAAGTGGGTTGATGAATTTATTTCATTTTTAAATATTTTTGGAATTTTTAGAATTTTTGTGGAGTTTTTGGATTTTTTGGATATTTGGTGGGCATTTGAAGTATTTGAAATGGACTTTTAGAAGGCATTTTGAAGTATTTGTGAACCCCTCCGGTTGAGATCTGCATTCAACACGGCCATCATCGGGGTGTTTGGGGTCATTTCTCTTTTGTAGCTTGAACCTTGTCAACTCCGCCAAGCTATTGACTGAGGATTGGGTTTCATAGGCTTCGTGCCTTTATTAGTGAATTATATTGATTTTAGACTTTGAAGGCCTAATATGAAGGTAGAAATATAAATACACCGGCTGCTATAACCGTGT
>NW_021374201.1:0-249 GCF_001605985.2 Dendrobium catenatum
CTGGCAGAAGTCGTCATTCTTAAGAAGAAGAAGAAGTGGAGAAAGTAGATGAAAACCCTTCTGAGGCCGAAAATGTCACGCTCGCTGAAATGCGGCAACAAATGAGGCGACAGATGAGTGCCAAAGATAGAGAAATCTTTCAGTTAAATGTGAAGATGACTGAGATGATGGCTCAGATGGGAGCGATGATGCAGATGATGCAAAGAACTGTTGCTGTTGGTGCCATACCTAATCCTCCTGCTGATCCTC
>NW_021374202.1:0-1182 GCF_001605985.2 Dendrobium catenatum
AATTCAGAGATCTTGGGTTTGTTGGATTTGTCTCGCAGAGCCGCTCGATTTGACTCTAAGCATGTCATATTTGTATATCATTTTATCATCCAAATAATATTTTGATCCTTCCAAATGTGGTCCGAGCCGTCGATTCGGACCCATTTGGGCTTGGATTAGACCAATTTTTGTGTTGTTTGGTTGTCTCTTTGAGATATTCAGTTTGACTATAAGTTTGCTGAAATTGGAATTTAGATTATCCAAAATTTAATTTTGAAAGTTTCGAACTTGAATTTGCGTCGGGATTTGTGCTCGATCAAAGCAATTTTTTAGGACATATCAATCATCAAGAATTATAATTTTAAGAAGAATGAAATGATGTTCTAAGGTTTTTATTTGCAGTAGAAGATCATCATCTTCATCAAGAATTATTAGTTTTCATTGAAAATTTCATCATTGAACCAACCATTATCAAATTTATCGTAATTGTACCCAAAACTTTAAACCCAAGCTGGATTTAATATTTTAAGGTTTTGTTGGTGACAATTTTTTAATTATTTTTAAAGTAATTTTTATCTCAAAATATTTTGAGCTAAAATTTTTTATATTAAAAAACTATTTTAGAAAATAATTAAAAAAGGTCCCAAACGAAACTTAATACTCTTATGATTCATATTAATACTTCAGACTTCAAATTGTATTTTATGAATTATGTAATACTAATTTAAAATAATATTAATAAACGACATAATTGTGGTGTGATCGCTTATTAATTCAATGCAATTAACATCGGCTTGAGCCTACCTTCACTCGAATCATCACTTCTTGAGCTAACTCATTCATAATAAACTAAAAAAATTTGTTAGAAATATTAAAGTCTAAGATTAATTTTAAAATGTAATGCCTCTTTCTCTCACTAAGGCTTTATTTGGGATGACTTTCTTACTCTATAAATCAACTTTTTACTATAAAGATTAAAATTTTGATACTATAAATAGGAAGAAAACCGTCCCAAATGAAGCCTACAGCTTTCTTAATGCTTTATAAAACGATTGTTTTATACAACTTTTTTTTGAAATAGAAATTTTGGTATTAGAAAGCAGCAGGAAAATCGTCCCAAATAAAACCTAAGGCTTTGTTTGGGACGGCTTTTTTACTGCTTCTTAAAGTAGCTTTTTAATGCAAAATTTTAAAATTTTGTAC
>NW_021374203.1:0-586 GCF_001605985.2 Dendrobium catenatum
GAAAGGGGATTTGGTGAAAAACTGGCTGCACATTTCTTACTGCTCTTAATTTTTGGGTCAGGTTTCTGGGCTCTTGCTTGTGTGCAGATTTTCTGCAGCATATTTTTTGGAGAGTTATCTTTTCGTGCTATTCTGTGTGGCTAGGGGTATGCCGAGAGAAACAATTTTTTGACAAGCACCATTTTTTGGGTCTGGGCGATGATGAAGCCTGCAAGCACTTCCTTTGGACGGTGTTAGGGCAACCAAGGAAATGCCACTTCTGATTGCTAGTTATATGTATTTCTGAGTCCATCCTATAAGGTTTCCCTGTTTTCTCTTTTGCTTTTACTGATCTGTTTTTCAGGTTCTTGCACTAATTCATTCATTCTTGCCGACTCGGTGGTTCTGGGTTCATTTTGTTGAAACACACAGTTGCAGATGCCGTCTTCTGAGTCACTGCTTGAAGATTTTGGATGGCATTGTAGTTGTTTGCGTTGCTGGGTGACATTGGCAGACTCTGAAACTATTATTCATTGTTGATTATGCTGTTAATTTTTTGTGCATGCTTTTCTGAGTCTCTGAATTTTTTTTTTTTTTTTTTTTTTGG
>NW_021374204.1:0-203 GCF_001605985.2 Dendrobium catenatum
AATTATAATTAACACTCATAATCATTAAATTGTAAATCTAAAATATCAAACTTTAGAATAATCTTTAAAATAAACCAACGAACTTGATTAATAAAAATCCTTAATTCCCTTAAATTAGCCCCAAGGAGGGTGAAATAAACCTCACGGTCTCGGTGTGAAACAAAGATGGTAATCAATCAAATCCTAAAATACAATCTCTAAAA
>NW_021374205.1:0-251 GCF_001605985.2 Dendrobium catenatum
ATTATGCTTCTTCAAAATTTTACACTTATTAAAATAGAAAAATTATTATACCATGTCCAACCCGTGTCCGTGTCCTATATTTTCAATAATTTATGTGTCCTATGTTCGTGTGGTGTCGCATCTATGTAGCCGTGTTCGTGCCTGTGCAACATAGATTATTACTAAGGCGCTGTTTGGTATGCAGAATTATGAGGGTAAAGTAAATTAAATGTAGGTATTTCTTAAATTAGGTTGTTTGGTTGATTTTGAGC
>NW_021374206.1:0-287 GCF_001605985.2 Dendrobium catenatum
CTGGTTGAATTTTTTTATCTTAGTTGTTCTTTGATTTAAAACTTTTAAAAATTTTCTTTTTCGATTTATGAAATTAATATTGTATTTTCAATTGGTTTAAAACCCTTTTCAAATCTAACTCATTTGGTTTATCTGTTGAAACCTTTCATTTCAAGTACTTCCATTTTTGTTGTTTTCAAAAGTGTGAGTAATAATAATATTTTATTTATGATTGATTGATAATTGTTGTTTGATGTGTATATGTGTTATATGTATGTTTTGAATGCATGTGTAAATATGTTAAATGT
>NW_021374207.1:0-360 GCF_001605985.2 Dendrobium catenatum
TTTCTTTTTAAAAGAAATCAACCTGCTATTTTCTCTGCAAAAATTATTTTTATAAGCTTCACTTGTATTTGAACCTTCAAACTTTTCTCAATTTAACTCGAATTTAATCTTGAAAATCTTACATAGATCATATTCTGGACCCTGTCCTAGCAAATATATCAAGCTACAAAGGACATGTAACTACAATATATTATTAGGACAAGCATAAAATTTTGATTTAAAGGTTTGAGCTTTTAGACCCTATCCTACCAAATATATTAAGCTATAAAAAAATATATATAACTGTAATATGCTGGTTTAGATAAGGAGAAAACTTTGATTTTAAAGCTCAGTTTTTTTTTTTTTTTTTTAAGATTTGTC
>NW_021374208.1:0-254 GCF_001605985.2 Dendrobium catenatum
GAACGCAATGGACCTTTAAGAATAAGCCACATGATCCTAAAACTATTATAAGAAACAAGGAAAGGTTAGTTGTAAGATATTTTAATCAAGCTAAAGGAATAGAATATGAATAAAATTTTAACAATAACAACAATACTTGAGGCTCTTCATTTACTGATAGCATATACATACTTCAAGGACTTCAATCTATTTTAGATGTAAAATGATTTTTTTAATATTATGATAAAACAAGATGTGTATGTTGAACAACCTAT
>NW_021374209.1:0-2409 GCF_001605985.2 Dendrobium catenatum
GATAAAGGCTTGATGTTGTTGTTGTTGTTGTATAGATACCCATGATTATTACTTATAATTGTGCTGTCTACTTATTCAGTTATCCAAGCATGCATTGGTTTAGGGCTTATTGTACTAAAGCTAATTATGTATGATTATGAATACTCATGTTATTTTAAAATATCAACATAACATGTATATTACTTCCCACATATTATAAACTCTGTATTTAACTTGTTTATCAGAATGAGCTTTCTATCCCACCAAATATTATTGTTTCAGGTAAGAAAAAAAAAAAGCTGATTGCATCGTAGTAAGGTGATCAGACTTATCCTTCATCTTTGTATTTTGATGTACCAAAGACGAACACGTGTCATGCATATTAAAGAAATCTAATATGTGATAATTCCTCCATAATGTTGACTAAAAGTTTTATAGTTTCTTTCAATGAATTTAATTGTGTTTCCATATGAATGATTGAGTTGGATTTTTAGATGATCATGAAAAGATTTTATTTTTTTGAGAAAATCTAGGCAAACAAGTTTTGTAGTCCCTTAATTATGAATAGTAAAATCAAAATAGGTGTGGATTGAACGTGTGTCTAATTGGATTGCCAACCGCTACCATGTTTCCTATTTGAACGGTCAAAATGGGGATAATCATTCGGATCACAAGGAATCACAATTTCACAAGCCACAAGTTGTAGTTACAATCCCAAAAGCGTAAGGGAGCCAAATTCCTCACACCAAATGCGACAACATAGTTACAATCACGAATCACACCCATCAACCAAACCAGCAAAGAATTAAACAACAATTAACCAGGCCAACAGTAGCAATAAACTATGAACCTTACGGAACCCAAAAAGAAATAGAGAATAAATGTAATAAAAGTAGTGAACCAACCTAATAGCAACAATGAACCAAACTACATAATGAATTCAATTGAACCTGAAGATGGGAGAATAGTTAGCAAGAAAAACCCATTCTCCTCGACATCATCATAGGCATACAATAACAACAACAAGAATTTATCCCACTAAGTGGGGTCGGCAACATGAATCCTTTTTTCTCCATTGTGTCATGTTAAGAGTTAAATTCTCATTTAAATCTAATAAGAATGGTCATTTCTAATATTTTATAACCAAGTCTTTTTAGGTCTACCTCAACCTTTCTTAAATAAGTCAAATCTAAGACATCTACTTTCCTAACCAAGTCAATGGAAGGCCACCGTTTTATGTGACCAAACCATCTAAGGCCACTCTCTCTAATCTTATCTTCCACTGGAGCTACTTAAACTTTTTCACGTATATGCTCATTTTATATCCCGTCTCTTAGAGTAAAGCCACTCAACCACCTAAGCATACTCATCTATGGAACACTTAACTTAATATTATGCTTCTCTTTTAATGCCTGACATCATAGGCATAGTGAAACAAAAATTAAAACTATAAATTTATTAAAAAAAAACCATTAAAATAAATTGAATAGAAATCAAACTCAAAATTTCAATTTGATTGTTTAATACACACACCTTGCATTTCAAAATTATATAAAGTTGAGACATCAAATATGCATGCTTTGTATCAAGAATATGTCTCTTTATGTTCGCTTAGGTAAAGATGACGCTAACGGCACAAATCCCGCTTTGTGGGCTTAAGGTTCCATTTTTCCCTAAGGTAGATTGGATGCTTATGAACCAGATTTCCCACGATAATTACATCGAGATTTATTTAGTTATGGGTTCCTACTTATGAGGGCAAGCCCCCATAGTTAATTACCCCTCCTATCACATAGAAGAGAACCCACGATTAAGGAATAATTATTTTTTTGATGTGCAAGTGTTTTAATCTTGGTTGTGAGGGATGGAGGTAGACCCGATCAAAACCCTATGGTTTCGTCATCCCGGGAATACCGTAGATCTCAGTCTACCAACACTAACAATCATTGATCATAGTGTCCAAGAAATCTGATTAACAATCATGGATTAACTCCTCTCAAGGATCCCGAGTAAACTGAAGTTATTAATGTGAGTTTTAGTGTTATGGTGGTTTGGTTTGGATTGGGGCTTACGGCTCTGCTTGGGAGTTACACATAGATTTAGGTTTAGATCGAGACTTACGACTCCGCTTAAGAGTTGCCCGTAGGTTTTAAGTTTAGGTCGGGGCTTACAACTTCGTTTAGAAGTTGCCCGTAAGTTTTAGGTTTAGCTTAGGTCTGGTTTACTTCACTTGTAAGTTTTCCAATCATGTTAATTATAGGATTCTCTGTTTAAAATTGCGCAATTAGAGGCGCGCCTTTGCGCAATTCCTTCAAAAAACGCCTCATAACCTACGCAATTCTGTGTCCTTAAGAGGCGTACGCCTCACTGGGACTGAGGCGTGCCTCAGAGGTGCAATTGCGCAATTCCTGGTGAGGCGTACGCCTCTCT
>NW_021374210.1:0-270 GCF_001605985.2 Dendrobium catenatum
TAGTGGGAGTAGTTGAGTGCCAACCTGTGTACACAGATTATTGTATTTAAGCTAATATCCGATTTGTATTTTTTTTGGAACATTTAGGTCATTTAAGGCAAACTCACACACACAATCCATACACATAGACTCGAATCCTAGACCTCTTAGTTGGAAGCCTAAGCTCTCAACCAATAGGATAAGGAGGGCTGTATAAGATTTGAAATTTTCAGTCGAAGATGCTCTCGCTGAAACTGTGGCTGAACAAAAGTACAATCCTTTCAGTGGTTC
>NW_021374211.1:0-288 GCF_001605985.2 Dendrobium catenatum
GTCCTAAATGGGGTGAAAGGTGGAGTGGACTTGCTTTCCTAGGTTATAGGCATCACAAAGGTGGTCTTTTGAAAACTTGAGTTTGGGGACACCTCTAACTAGGTCTTTTTGGGTCACTTTCCTAAGAGTTTTCATACTTGCATGACAAAGTCTCCGGTGCTACAATCATGAATCATCAATCACTATTTTTAAGCAAAATGAAGCAACACATTCAATGTTATTTAAATCAAGCATATAGACGTTGTTGATCTTCTTTCCCTGTAAAATAGTATTGTTACTTAAACTTAC
>NW_021374212.1:0-483 GCF_001605985.2 Dendrobium catenatum
CTTTTGGATTGTATACATTAAATAGTTTGTTTTCCTATGGTTAGGGCATCTTGAATTTGGAATGAAATTTGAGATCTCTTAGGTTTAGGTTTTTGGGCTTTAGCGATGTCTAGAGATATGGGAGAGATAGATCCTCCCCTCGAATAGAAAATCAATTGTATCTCGCTATTTTTCTTTCTGTTCTATTTGATTTCTTGCAATAAAATTACTATTTTTTCTGGTTTTTATTGGAGATTGGAAGAGATTTCTGTTGAAACTTGTTCACTATGAATTAGGTTGTTAAACCTAAGCTTATGTCCCAGCGGCTAACCAAGAGGAGGGTGAATTGGTATTTAAAAAATTTTACCCTCTTTGAAAATTTAAAACCTAGAAATTAACTTTAGTGAATTTTATAGAAAAAGTTTTTCAACAACAAGTTAGAAACAGTAAAAAAAATAAAAGCAGTGGAAAAATAAAAGAAACGAGATTTATAGTGGTTCGGTC
>NW_021374213.1:0-256 GCF_001605985.2 Dendrobium catenatum
TAAGCAGATTTTCCAATCCTTTTCAGGATTTCAAAAGATCCAACATACCTTGGACTAAGCTTGCTCACCTGGCCAAATCTGCTCACACCCTTCATCTGGCTGACTTTGACATACACAAAGTCACCAACTTGAAACTCAACAAATATGTGCCTCTGATTGTAATATTTCTGCTGTCGATCCTGAGCCGCTTTAAATCTTTCTTTAATCAAGCTGATCTTCTTAATAGTTTCTTCAAAAAAAGTGGCACCCAGTTCCT
>NW_021374214.1:0-218 GCF_001605985.2 Dendrobium catenatum
AATCTTCTAATATCTGTATCAGTCTTTCTGCAGTGCTAAATTTTAATTTTTTTCCCAAACTTACATGTATGCTCTTCCATAACTTACATGTAAAACAACCATCTCTATCTGATACAATAGCCTTAGGAATTCCATGTAATCTAATGATTTCCTTCACAAATAATTTAGCAAATTTCTCCACTGAATCAGTCTGATGGATAGGTAGAAAATGGGCTGAC
>NW_021374215.1:0-239 GCF_001605985.2 Dendrobium catenatum
AAGCATGCAAATCAAGTTAAAACTTAATTAATTGAAGCATTAGTCAAAGAACAATTAACAAAGTAATTATTCATTAATTAAACATCACTCCTGATAAATTATATTCAATAATGCTCAAACTATATTTAAAGTTTCAAGGGATCTCTTAAAATTAAAGATTTAAATACATATAATTTTAAATTAGTTTCAAAATATATATACATTTATGTAAGCCTATATATAAGGATATAAGTTTTAAA
>NW_021374216.1:0-1062 GCF_001605985.2 Dendrobium catenatum
AGGGAAGAAGCGCACGAGAGGTAGAAGGTTATCTTCACAGCCGCTAGCTCCCGTCGTTGCTTCCGATTAGAATGTTGTAGCTTCCGATCCGGTGGGGAAAGTCGTCGACAGAGCAAAGTCGAACAGCTCTTGCGAGGCCACGAAGCTAGACAGCAACGAAATGGGGAGAAGGAGCGTGCGAGAGAGTGAATGGAGTGAAGGAATGAGAGAAAGAGAGCGGGAGATTGCGATATAGAGGGACATCCGGTCGTGCGAGGTCGTGGGCGACGATGTGCTGAATTCGGCGCCGGACAGGTACGTAATTATTTTATTTTTATTTTTTTTTTCTTTTTGTTTTATACAGCAGGTCAACAATTGCTCTCACCTATGGTTCTCTCCAAAGCTCTCCCTTAAATCTCACAAGAGACAATTTGCTAAATTTTCATGATATTCTTCATTAACCCTCATAAGAATAGAAGGAAGCTATACATAGTCCCCACATACAATAACAAAACAAAAGACAATAGTACCCCTTGGGGTCACAAACATCTACTCCCTCAAATGAGGGTAAAATCGAAAAAGAAACAACAATAAATTAAATACAATTAATAACTCAAAAATAAAGCTGTGTAATTGTGGCCATCGATCATCGGCCCCGTCTCTGGTAAACTCTCCAAGGTCAGATGTCCTCATCAATGTTGAAGTGAGCATAGATGAAAGAGAAGACATGTAGAGTTTAAGGAAGATTTGTTCTTGTTAAGCTCCAACCACAACAATTCAAGACCATTCAAAAAGTACACGAAGGATTAGTGAGGAAATATGAAAGGCCATTTGAAGTAATCAAGCAAATAGGAAAGGTCTCTTAGAAGCTTAACCTTTCACATAAACTAAAGATTCCCAGTCTTTCAAGTGAGCATGCTGAGGCCTTACCATGAAGATCAGGAGGATCCATCAAGAGGAGTATTCAAGCAAGCTATCACCGCAGTAATCACTTCCTTTGACAAAGAGGTGGAAGAAATACTATCAAATCGAGTAATCCGCTGATGAGTAGTCCTAAATTATAAGGAATGCTTCATTAAGTGG
>NW_021374217.1:0-823 GCF_001605985.2 Dendrobium catenatum
CGGATGATATTATTATCGTCCTGGACGATCGGGTTCAAAACAGAAACCCTAATCCAGACATCTTGTTAAGGCAGCCATCATTAGCTCATCGGCATGGACGATACTTGTATCGGCCAGGACTATAGAATCAAAATAGAAAGAATTAGCCTCCATGATCTATTTAGGCATTCTTTATTTTTGGAAATTGGCCAGGACGTTATTGTATCGACCTGGATGATATTACAAAATTATGCCTAAATTAATCAAGCAATTGAAGAAAGCAATTAAGGATGATTGATACGATCAGAATGTTCTGGATGATAGCAAGATTAGCCGGGACGATTAGTTCAAAAAACCTTAGTTGCTCCTGGACGATCAACATCGGCCAGCACAAATTCTGGGTGATGGTCTGGACTATCAGGATCGGCTAGCTCAAATTTTGGGCGATGTTCTGGATGATTTTTCTTTTATTTGAACTAATCATCTGGGACGATCAAGCTATTTTGGAATCGTCCCAAACTCTTGTCAGAGCGATTGTCTGGCCGATAATCTGTGATTTGAACTAATTGTATAGGACGATATTGTATCGGCCTGAATGATATGAACATTTTTCTTTTGTTCATCCCAGATCATCCTTGTTGATCAGGCTTAAATTGCACTGATTGTATAGGATGATACACCTATTATCCTAGACGATAATGTCAGCAATTTGCAATTAATGAGCTATTTTGAAGCTCTTCTATTTAAGAGCTAATATTTAACATTTTGAATAATCTTTGGCTACTGTCTTGACCTGAGGAAGCCTAGAGGAGAGAGTGAGAGAGGGGGAGAGAGAGGATCTTGT
>NW_021374218.1:0-276 GCF_001605985.2 Dendrobium catenatum
AGGACTTTCGACGGACTATTACACGACACCAAAATTCCTTCCTTTCATCGGACTAATACCCGTCGTCAGACTTCTGCTCGTCGACGAACTTTCGTCGGTCTTCTACCCGATAATACTTCTACCTGACATCAGACTTCTGCTCGTCAGCGGACTTCTAACCGACGTCAAACTTCTGCTCGTCAGCGGACTTCTACTCAACGTCGAACTTCTGCTTGTCAGCGGACTTCTACTCAACGTCGGACTTCTGCTTGTTAGCGGACTTCTACCATCGTCGGA
>NW_021374219.1:0-258 GCF_001605985.2 Dendrobium catenatum
TCATGCCAGTATTACCGAGCTGCAGTATCAAACAAGGGGTGACATGGAACATTCTGATTGATCTTTGAACGGCGTTCGGCGTTCGCACAGAATAATTAATCTCGTTTGTGACAGCTTTCATACTACTTAAAGCAGCTTTTTAGCACAAAAAAATTTTTGAACTAAAAATTTGTTTTAGAAAGTAATAAAAAAGTTGTCCCAAACGAATTTTAAGAGGTTTGAGATTCAAATCTTACATATATGATGTTTACATGAATT
>NW_021374220.1:0-266 GCF_001605985.2 Dendrobium catenatum
AAAATAAAAAAAAAACTTCAAAAAATCAGAACTCCTCACACACTTATCCAAATAAGGTGTTCTTAGGATCATTGGACATGTTTTGACTAGATCTACAAAAATCATATGATTTCAAGCTCTCATTTAATATGAAATTAAAGTTATTTAGGTTTATTCTCAGGGGTATTTTGCAATTATGGCCTGAAATTAATTCACTAGAGCTTGAGACTTTAGGAGATTGATTTTGGGTATGTTATTGACATGTCCAAATTAATCACCTCTGTTTA
>NW_021374221.1:0-226 GCF_001605985.2 Dendrobium catenatum
CACCAAATGAACAAACCTGGTAGGGAACCCCAACTCTATCATCATCTTCTCCAAAGGTTACTAGCACATGCTATCATATGCTTGCTCCATGTCCACTTTGATTTCTAAGAACCAATTATAAGCTTTAGAAAATCTTAGTTTGTTAAAAACTTCCTGAGCCAAAAGAAGATGGTCTGAGATTGATCTACCCCTCATAAAAGCCGCTTGTTCTTGAGAAATAATCCTA
>NW_021374222.1:0-428 GCF_001605985.2 Dendrobium catenatum
CGTTCCGGGTCGGGTTGTTGTGTGTGGAATAAATAATGAGAACGCATGACCCGATTCTACTGACGGCCGAACGTAGAGCTACGCCCTGTGACCAGACCAAATAAAAGTTATATGCTAAAAGCCTAATACATTGAAATACCTTTATTAGAAAAGCCCATCACTGTGGGCTTACCTAGCATTTTGTGTGGGCTATAGCCCGACCGTTTCAGCCCATCTTGTTGAAGGGCATCTAGGGTTTTCTTCTATAAATACGAGCTTATCATCTCAGTCTCAACCTATCGCCGTACTTCCCCTGGTGCTTCCTAGGGTTTTCGTTCTCGCTCCAGGGGCTTCTTTATCATTTGTTCTCTCCAATTTTTTGCAGAAAATTTGTTTCTCTTTTCATAGAAAAAACGGTGAATGATTCAATTTATCAGTTCGCAGTATGT
>NW_021374223.1:0-346 GCF_001605985.2 Dendrobium catenatum
CTGTGTTCAAAAAGAGTGGAAAGTGGGTGGGTATGGGTGGGTACAACATCCCAAAAGTCACCACAGGTAGATGTTGGAGGACTTTGCCCACCCACGCAAAGCATAGCTCCCAATGTGCACCCAACTAGGACCCTCATGTAGGACTTTGATTAGAAGGCTAAAACTTCAAAATGCATAAGTTGGATAATTTCTCTAAAAATCTTAAAATATTAAAAAGCCTCATATTTTCCTTTTAATTCGGACATTCTTGTCAGACTTTGGCTCTTTTTTTTTTTAATAATAATATGTAAAAGTGCAGCTGAGATAGGTTCTTGTTATATTAATATTTTTCTAAATTTTTTGTGAA
>NW_021374224.1:0-202 GCF_001605985.2 Dendrobium catenatum
GAGGAAAGTGTGACATGATGCATTCTGGTTGATCTCCGAATGACGTTCGGTGTCCACACATAATAATTTTTCTTTTTAAAGAAACTTTTTAGTACAAAAATTTCTAGTTCAAGATATTTTTATATTAAAAATTTATTTTAAAAAATACTTAAAAAATTATTCCAGACAAAACCTTAACCTTCAAATGCAATGAAATTCAAAA
>NW_021374225.1:0-234 GCF_001605985.2 Dendrobium catenatum
TTCAGTTTATTCAATTTGGATTTTTTTAGAATTAGTTATAATTTTTTAAAGTTTGGGTATTTAATGAATTAATCAAATTTCTTAATTAAGGGTATTTTAGGAATTTTCATCCGAATCAAACCCAAACCTCTTAGAATTACCTCTAAAGGTCAGGAATAGCCTAGAAAGAGTTTTAAAGTGTTTATGAAATTTTTAGAATTTTTAATAATTTTTAATTATTTAATTTAATTGAAA
>NW_021374226.1:0-1633 GCF_001605985.2 Dendrobium catenatum
AAAGTATGAGCAACATTTTATGCATCCAAAGAGACTGCTCTTGCAGCTAAGGACAAATTTTCAATAGGGAAATTGTGTCAACAAAGGAGGTAGTGGATTGACTTTCTACCAGAAGATCAAAATCCACTAGAAAATGATGTTAACATATAGAACAAGATGTACCACATCATAAGTGAGGGAGAACAACATCCCATCATAAGTGAATAATCATAATATAATAAATGAATGTACAGTCATCTCCTAAGCAACCATCAAAATGCTTTAAAGAGAGGCAAAAAAGAGAATTTAGAGGGACTTTGGGCTCTTATAATGTAGAACCGGGTTCCACCTGTGACAAGGGCAACCGATTCTACTCAATTAAGAGCTTTCCACTTTTTTTTTTTTTTTAACTGATATAGATCAAGTAAACTGGGACATAAAGAGGGAAAAATTGTTGGCTTTGATATCCCAGGCCATACTCGCCACATGAGTAAAACTGGGGAGAGAGAAAAATTTCAACAATTTGTAGAAAAATTCACCAAGTGACAATGGATCAACATCACTATATTTGATAAATATAGATCAAGGATGGACCCAGTATCACATTCTATAGAAATTCAAGTGAGTAGTTTTGGTATCCCAGACCACACTTGAAGGAGACAAGTGAAACTGGGGAAAGTCAACCCTTATAGGGGTTAGAGAGGTGATTTTGAGCAACGACACCAAAGTGACTGGTGAATGTGAACGTAAGCACAAACATCCCTACGGCGTATTTACACACAACTTTTAAAGACAATCTCATACTTTGCATGACGAACATCACGTGGTAGAGGACAAATCGTCGTGGCCACGGACTGCCGAAAAGTATAAGAAATCTCTCAAAGTTATATCTATACAGAGGGATATTTACAAGTGGCGGGGGATCCCCCTTGCGATGTGCAAATTCAAGCGTAGTATTTTCTCAAGTACTGCCCATTAGTGACGGGCATGGGATGAACACCATTCGCATCAACTAGCAAATAAGATACACCCTCGTATACTTGCTTTACGATAAATGGGCCTTCCCAAATGGGCTCAAACTTACCTCCTCGACGACGACGCGAGATGATAGGCCTACGCAAGATAAGGACCAACTCACCTACCTGAAAAGCATGGGGTCGGACGAGGCGATCATGAGCCTGGACCTTCCGGGTCTGGTACAACTTAAGGTTCTGATGAGCTTGCAAACGGAGCTCTTCTAAACCATCAAGTTCTTCCAACCGTAGTCGGGCATTATTCTCGCGAGACAAATTGTGGCTAAAGCAAGGGAGCTCGACCTCAAGTGGGAGGACAGCTTCAACTCCAAAAGCTAAAGCATATGGTGTACACTGAGTAGGAGTACGGTATGTAGTCCTATAGGCCCATAATGCTTCAGGTAATTTGTCGTGACATTCTCTTTTATTTGCCACAAGTATCTTTCTTATCAATTGGACTAAGGTCTCATTGAATGCTTCTGCCAAACCATTAGCCCTAGGATAATAAATCGAGGAATATCGCCAATTTATGTTATGGCGGCGGGCAAATCTAGCAATTTTGGTGCTTCTAAAAGACGGGCCGTTATCCGAAATTATACGGCGCGGAACACCAAAACGGTAGACAACATGATCGCGGAAGA
>NW_021374227.1:0-337 GCF_001605985.2 Dendrobium catenatum
CCCGCGACCCAGCGTTCTTCCAATCTCTTTTTTTTTTTTGGCAAACGTGCTCTCAAAATTGATCCCACCTTGAAGCGACTAGATAAGGCTGTGTAGAAACTTGATAAAGTTGCAATAGCTGGTGTTGATACTTTCCTTCATCTTGTAAAACACGCAAAGCAGGAGCTTCAGAAGCAGCAGCACGGATCACATGAAACAGGATCCTTGCCTAAAAATGATCTCATTGGGCGGGGTAAGGATAACTGAATAAGGAGCTTGTTATGGAGTGGCTGGGAATCCATTAAAATATCAAATAAGCATCGGGGAACTCATTTGTGCATAAAAATTTCTCTATTTT
>NW_021374228.1:0-349 GCF_001605985.2 Dendrobium catenatum
GGGCCCCAAAAAGGACCCATAATGATATTCCTCCAGATGGTAGACACTTTGGAGAATCCTCCAGGGGATCCCGTCGTCCTCCATCTCCTCCAAAGGAAGAGACTAACTTCGATCGCAGCCCACTGATCGAAGAAGTCCCCGTGCCTAATCAAGAACCGGAAATCCAATGGCGTCGTCGCTCGGAGATCCGACTACTGGAAGAAAATATAGATGATCAAAATCTAGAGGAGGAAGAATTCCTTGAAGGGGACGAAAATATGAAAGAAAATATTGATGAATTTCTGGAGGAAAATCTAGAAGAAGATATACAAGAAATAAATAACACCTTGGACATGGAGATAGTCTATAT
>NW_021374229.1:0-297 GCF_001605985.2 Dendrobium catenatum
ATTTAATAAATATTTTTATCACTTAATATATTTTTTACATGTTTTACCAGTCAAAACAACCAACGTATAAAATACCAGATATAATATGGAGTGGGTATGATACTCCTTATTTTTTTTGGAAGAAATTCTCAAAAGAAGTGCGGGAAATATGGTTTAGAGAGTTTGAGGTTAGTTATTATATAAATATGTTTTGTATTATATCTTCTTTACATAAGCTAACAAAAATATCTATTCTATATTGTATGTTTGTAAATACATAAAGATTTTTATTGGCTGCCACAACACATGATAACAACA
>NW_021374230.1:0-260 GCF_001605985.2 Dendrobium catenatum
TTCGCAAGCCTCATCTCCATCTCTATTCGCAACTCCAAGGCCGAACCCCAGCCTCGTCGCTCCCTGGATTTTCCAAACTCTCACTTCTTCTACCCTAGCTGATCCATCCATTCCATATTTAGGTATATCTCTTTCATCTTCCTCTTCCTCCTTTATCTTTGATTGATTTCATCCACTTAAATCAAAAATTGAAAATTATAATACGAAGTTTGTTTGACAAATCTGAAACGAAATTATTTTTGTTTTTCTTCTCTATGGGT
>NW_021374231.1:0-580 GCF_001605985.2 Dendrobium catenatum
TTTTTTATCATGATCAATATATACAACAAATTATTTTTATTAATATTTAATAACAAATAAGCTTATTAGTCTGTGATAAGAAGTTATTTTTTGTAACCAAGGCTTTGATTGGGATGGCTTTTTTACTGCGTTTTAAAAAGCAATAAAAAAGCCGTCCCAAACTGTAACTAAGGCTTCGCTTAGGGCGACTTTCTTACTACTTCTTAAAGCAGCTTTTTAGTATAAAAATTTAAAATTTTGTTATGAAAATCTGCTTCAAGAAGTAGGGAAAAAATTGTCCCTAAAGTTTCATTTGAGATAGTTTTTACCAACTATTTTTTGTTGATTTCAATATATATATGTACTAAAAAGTTGCATATAAAATAATAATAATAAGTAAACATAAAAACTTATATTTGATTCCATAATTTGCTATAATACTATTTACTAATCTTCATGATAATAAAATATAACATTATACTCAATAAATTTAAATGTAAGTTGATGCCATTAGTTGTTCATTACATTAATGTGGTTATTTTTAAATAAAAATCAAATTACTATTTGGCTTATTTTCCTTAATCAATTCATTATGAAAAGA
>NW_021374232.1:0-216 GCF_001605985.2 Dendrobium catenatum
TTTCGTATAGCGGCAGACAACAAAAGCTAATGAATAAAAAATGCATGATTCCAGAAAATTACAAAATTGCCATAGATCATATAAAATAACATTTCAAAGCTTTAATTGTTCTGAAGCAACATTTTTCAACATCCCGATAATTTTCTATTCGATAAAAACTCCGCAGAATTCAAAATACATGGTGCAAAATTTCCAGAAAATACTCAAAACGTGCAA
>NW_021374233.1:0-271 GCF_001605985.2 Dendrobium catenatum
TTTGCATATTTGACATTCCTGCAACTTGAATATTTTTTTATGATTCAAAATAATATTATTTTGATTATTATTTCTCCTAACATATTTTGGAAGTATAATTTTTGCTCTTGTGTGCACTAACATTTTAGGGAAATCAAACTCCAGATTGTTGATGAATTCAAATCAAGATCAGCTTAGAGTGTTTTATAAATTGAAGTCTATATTTTCCATTTTATTGAGTTTGAGAGAGTGAGATTGTAATTGAGTAACTGAGCACACACACATTGGGGGA
>NW_021374234.1:0-248 GCF_001605985.2 Dendrobium catenatum
TGACAACTGCAGGATCAGCGTTGAGAATATTTCCCAGCTGCCAAAAGTATCATAGTTGATGGCCAGATCCAATCTCCATATTTCAAGGGATTGAGCATTCTGGACGGATTTACTGATATAGAGTCTCGATTGTTAGAAATTTTCAATGGAAATTATTAATTTATCAGACTTTTGACGTAGGAAAAAAATTAGTTGAGATTGTTACGATCAAAATTTATTAAAATTATTAAATTAATTTTGATAAGATT
>NW_021374235.1:0-270 GCF_001605985.2 Dendrobium catenatum
AACATAGAATTTCATTTTTCACGGCAAAATACAGCAAAATTTTAAAATATCGTGGTGCTGCTCCAATTGAACTCCATTTTAAATGCTTCTGCGAAGGTAACGATCCTTCTCCCTTTCGCGCATTTTTCAGGTTAAGAGAGCAAAATAGCGTAGGTGAACAGTGTTACGCCGATATTGACGTTCGGCTGGAGCAACCGAACGATGCTATACGCACGTTTGGTGTTCGGTTGGAGATGCTCTTAGAATAATTGGGATAAGAATCTTTACTTC
>NW_021374236.1:0-217 GCF_001605985.2 Dendrobium catenatum
CATATCCCACCTACTAGAACGAGTATCCTGCACAAAATGAGCGCGGAGCTCCAAAAACCTGCAAAAGAGGCATGCAAAGATACTAGGAAAGGATTGAAGCAAACAAGGAAAGCTAGTAAACAAAATTAAACAAGTATAGGAAAGCCAACTCCCCGAAAAACCAATGTTCCAAGAGAGAAGAACAGCATCAAAAAACGCAGCACCAAACAAACACAGC
>NW_021374237.1:0-391 GCF_001605985.2 Dendrobium catenatum
TTTGTGGATGATTTTATTGTGTTCACTAATGAGACTACTAATAGATTTAAAAAAAATTATGGATTTCTTTAATCATTTTGAGTTGGTTAGTGGTTTGTTCTTTAACAAACATAAAAGTTATTTTATTGCTTATAAGAGAATTTCTAATGATCTTATTTTAGTGATAAAAGATATTACTGGCTTTGCTCATGCTCACCTGCCTATCAAATATCTTGGAGTTCCTCTTTTTAAAGGTCAAAAGACTACTTTTTTGTTTCATGATCTTATTGCTTCTGGTCAAAATAAGCTTCTATCTTGGGATTCCAATTTTCTTAGCTTTGGTGGTAGACTTACTTTGATCAAAAGTATTCTTTATGCTTTATCGATTTACTCTTTTCAAACCATTTTTCAT
>NW_021374238.1:0-639 GCF_001605985.2 Dendrobium catenatum
GAAAATATTTTTTGTTTTTGTAATGAAAATACTTATTACTATTGTATGACCTGATTTGAAAACTTTTAAATTAATCATCATAACATTTGTAATTAAAATGGCCATCTATTTCTGATCTATGTAAGGCATTCTTGGGTATAATGAAAAAAAAAAAGTCTCTTCATCATTTGCTCCACCATACATATGTTCAGAGCAAATATCTACATTGTTATTCCTACTTTTCGCTGTGAATAGTGCTAATCACTTTGAAGAGTTCGTTGAATTTTAGGAGTTAGACCGATGTGTACCTTTTCACTTGGGAGTGGCAGAAATCTAACATTAAGAACAATGCTTCGCATGCCTCGGTCTATTTATTTGATAAGTTTTTTAATTACAATTGTCTTACAATTCTTCTATTATTTACAACATTTAGCAACAATATGAATCTTTTTTCTCTATTGTCTTATTTAAATCTAATAAATAAAGGTCATTTTTAATACTTTCAAACTAAGTCTTTTAGGTGTACATCTATCTTTCTTAAGTTATGCTAGATCTAAAATATTTACTCTCCTAACCGGGTCATCAGAAGTCCGATGCTTTGTATTAACTAGTTTATATATAAATTATATAAATAAAAACGAGGAACTGAATGAAGAGCAA
>NW_021374239.1:0-471 GCF_001605985.2 Dendrobium catenatum
GTGCTTCGGTTCCGTGCGGGCCTCCTTGGTTTTTTGCGGCTACCTCTTCGGGTTCCCCCTGGGCAGTTTTCCTGTGGCTGATGGGGGGCTTTTCAATGGCTTTGGTGCTTCGTTTCCTAGAGTTAACTGTTGGCTTTTCATTTTCCTTATTTAATATAGAATATTAAAGGGTTTTTGGGGCTGTTTGTGTTCCCCTCCCTTGTCTATATATAGAAGATGTTTTGTGGCTATTTTAGGAATTATATAAGAGAATTTTTTGAAAGAAATCTTAGTGATTTTCTTGGAAGAGCTTGAGAGCTTATTCCACTTCTTCTTCTATCTCTTGGGGAGACTTGCGAGTTCTTTCCACCCTTCTGCTCGGCTTCTAACCTCTTTCATCTCTCCGCAAGTATCCACTTCATTGTATCCTTCGTCTCTTGGAAAGCAAGTTTAGTTGTTTTTTATTTGAGTCGATTGTAAGAGTCTTTATAT
>NW_021374240.1:0-239 GCF_001605985.2 Dendrobium catenatum
CTCAACTAACCGGCGACTTAGCCTATAATTTCAAAAAAAAATTATTAAAAAAAAATTCTACAAGTGGTGCAAGAATAATATGTAAATCAATTTTTTTTTTGACTATAAGATTTGATATTAGAATCAACAATTCAAATATATTAGATTTAACACTTATTAAATAATTTTTATTTTGTTTAAATTAGATTTAGTAATAAAAAGATTGGCACGACAAATGTATATATTAGTTATATATACTA
>NW_021374241.1:0-281 GCF_001605985.2 Dendrobium catenatum
TTCTTTGGCTAACTTGGCCAAACAATCTGCTTTAGCATTCTGTCCTTGAGGAACTCGATCCATTTTGACATTTGGTACTTGCTTCAATAGTTTGAGAGCTCGCCGGTGATAGTGGGCCAATTCGACTTTACCAACCTTATAAATACCAAGGACCTGATTTATCATGAGCTGAGAATCACCAAAGATTTGGAGACGTTGGATTCTGACATCGATCGTAATTTCCAGCCCTGCTAATAGAGCTTCATACTCGGCTTCATTGTTGGTTCGAGGTTCAGTCAAAC
>NW_021374242.1:0-291 GCF_001605985.2 Dendrobium catenatum
TTGTGTTTTTTTTTTTTTCTTTTGGAAACAAACTAAACTTTTTGCAAAAAAATAAATTGCAAATGCGAAGCTCCAACCATTACTTTCGATCCAACAGCAAGAATGTCGTCGAACTGTCATGACTTCCGATACAACATAAAGGGATCCTTGTCAAAGGAGGACTTGTTCAAAATTCTACCTCAAGCGAAGCAGTCGAAGTCGAACGTTGTCTGCGAGGAAAAGTAAACCCTAGACAGGCCTAATATAATTTGAAATAAAATATTTAAATAATTAATTAAATCATTAATAGTA
>NW_021374243.1:0-1196 GCF_001605985.2 Dendrobium catenatum
CTTCAATTACAATATAAGTATATTCTTACACAATTAACCGAGGAAACAGTCAAAGGACTGTTCAATAGTTGCACAATTGGCATGTAATAATGACCATGTGAAATTAAGAAATGAAAGTATCCCAATAAACAAATCATTTTCTTCAAATTACACATTACTCTATAACAAAAGATTAATACATAAGAATTGATCACTTCAATATAAATGAAATATATCATTATTAATTTTCTATATCAACTAAACATATAAATAAGATCCATTTGTCAATTCATGTTATAAAACTCTTCATACCTTTATTGAAAACCCACCAACTATGGAGGTACTCATAAGATAATTATAAATTTACATAAATATATAGCACCAATCTACACACATACAATTGAGAAAGTTAGCCATTAACATTTATGATAAATTGTCTATATCTTATAAAAAAATTATAAATTGTCTATATGTTATAAATTGTCTATATGCTAAAGTTAGCCATTAACATATGAGTGCCATTAAGCTTCATATGTTGTAAATTAATGGCACTCAATCAATAATTCTCTAATTCATATACAAAGCCAACAAAAAAAAAATATAGAACATGTTACTAATTTTGCCATATGTTATAAAAAAAATTATATCATGTTACCAATTTCATAAATAATTCTCTAAACAGGTCAATTATTGTGTCCTTGTAATACATGACATTGTCATTTTATGATATAATCATAAAGATCTTTGTTAGGCACATAACTTTATTAATTTGGAACAAAGTAAAAAAAAACTAAGGAATGTTTAGCAAATATGGCCATTAAAAGTTTAAAAAGAAATAGAAAGCAAACTATGGAGCATGTTTTTATTGTGCAAGAATTAAAAATGTTTAAGTAACACAAAACACGAAATCATGCTTTCCAATTGCATTCATCATTTTTCTCCATTGTGTCATGTTAAAAGTCAAATTCTCATTTAAATCTAGTAAAGAAAGATCATTTCTAATATTTTCTAACCAAGTCTTTTTAGGTCTTCCTCTAATATTTCTAACCTGAGAATGGGATTTTGAAGTTTGTAATCGAGGAATCATTATACCTTTGCAAGCGAAGTGACGATGTCAGTATTCAAGTCGATGGCATGGGGACCATAATAATAATAATAATAATAATAATAATAATTGTTTCATCCTGGAGTATTCGCGGCGGTAGAGAAATATATGG
>NW_021374244.1:0-204 GCF_001605985.2 Dendrobium catenatum
GAAATCATCCGCAAAACAAAGGTGAGATATAGGAAAATCATCTTTAGTTAAGTAATACATGGAAGGATACTTTTCAAAAATAAAATTGATGCATCTAGAAAAATAATCCATTGATATTATAAAAAGAGAAGGAGACAATGGGTCTCCTTGTCTAAGACCATGTTTAGAATGAAAAAAGCCATTAGAACCACCATTAAGCAAAAT
>NW_021374245.1:0-291 GCF_001605985.2 Dendrobium catenatum
TCCAGTTAAATTTGAATAATATTTTAATCGGACACGGCAAGGCCGTATCCGATACGTATCCGATACAGCACGCCTCGTAAATAGGAGTATCCGTGCAACATAGCCTATAGTTAATTACCCCTCCCGATCATAAGAGAGAACTTTCAATTAAGGCTAGTCATCAATTAGATATGTAGAGATATGCATTATCTGACATATAGTAGCAGCAATGAGTTTGGATTTGGGAATTTGAAAAGGATTTATATTTAAAACTGGAAATTTCTCCATCTTGCACTTAAAGCGGATGGTGGG
>NW_021374246.1:0-230 GCF_001605985.2 Dendrobium catenatum
TATACCAAAACTAGACTTTACTAAGGACCACCATTGTAATGCATGTCAATTAAGAAAACAAGTGAAGTCCTCTTTTAAGTCCAATAAGGAACTTAGGACCAGTAAACCTTTGGAAATTCTTCACATGGATCTTTTTGGACCAGTAGGAACTATAAGTTTATGAGGGAAAGTATATGAATTTGTTATAGTGGATTATTTCTCAAGATTCACATGGGTTAGATTTCTTTTTC
>NW_021374247.1:0-372 GCF_001605985.2 Dendrobium catenatum
TTTTCAGTTAGTTTTCTCACTGTTGTGAATTAGTTTGTTCTATGTGATTGCTCTTCATTTTGAAAAGCTAGTGGTTTTTAAAACTAGAGTGTGAGGCAACTTTATTAAGCTGTGTTTCAGTCTTTTTTATAATTGTAATATGAGAGACCCTTTTAGATTAATTATATATAGTTGAGAGACTTAAATTGGAGCAGCGTGATACTTCGAGATTAAACTAGCCACACATTAAGAGTATAGGGATTTTTTTATTATTGTTATTTGAATTAGAATATGCATTGAGCTTGTGGAGAGAGATTTATATACATATCATAAAATTTTTATATATTTATAGATCATATATCTAGATCTTTATTTTTCATACTTATATAAAAT
>NW_021374248.1:0-246 GCF_001605985.2 Dendrobium catenatum
GAGCATTTGAAGTTTTCTAAATAAAATGAACTGCGGATGATCTGGACCGTCCGATCTAAGATCAGACGACCCAGATCTGGCCATACCGCGCCACCTTAGACGCGGGTGCTGACGTGGTTAAGTGGCGGGCCAGCCCGCCACGTGGCGCGTTCTCATTGGTTGCCGCAATTCTGCGGTCAATTTGACCAAGGAAAATTAAAAAAAAATGACCAGATCTTCCAAAATTCATAGAAAATCGAATATTTC
>NW_021374249.1:0-303 GCF_001605985.2 Dendrobium catenatum
CCTAACATTTTTTAGAAGAATTGTATTTGCTCTTGTGCGTATTAACATTTCAGGAAAAATGAACTCCAGATTACGATGACTTCAAATTGAATTCAGCATGAGATACTCTGTAATATTTGAAGCTTGTACTTTTCTTTGAAATAAAAAAATTGAAAGGGAGTGATTGTAACTTGAGTGAATAAAAACATACACACACACACATGAGGAGATCATATAAAATTTATATTGATCGTACAGGATGATATACGTTCGTACTGGACGATCAGACAGTTATCTCCCATAGAGCATATGGAACGAATAGGA
>NW_021374250.1:0-210 GCF_001605985.2 Dendrobium catenatum
GTAATTCTAGAAAATTTCAAATCAATCAAACTCAGTGGCTAATGACTCTAATTAAAATCTAGTTTTTTTCTAAAAATTTCAAACCCCCAAAATCTGGTCAAAGTCAAAAAGTCAACATTTTGGTCAACCTTAGATCAAAACCGGGTCAAAACTTCTAAAAATCATAGCTTTTCATAGAAAACTCCAAATTGAGTGTGCTACTTGTCTAAC
>NW_021374251.1:0-346 GCF_001605985.2 Dendrobium catenatum
TTTGGAAGCATTCTTTTGCTCTTATGTGTTCTAACATTTCAGGAAAATCATACTTCAGATTGTTGAAGACTTCAAATCAAAATCAATTTAGACTTTATTATAATTGAAGTATGTATTTTCCATTTTTTTGAGTCTGAGAGAGTTTGATTATAATTTAATAATTGAGCACACACACACCGGGGGATATTTTAATTTTTTTTAATCTGACTTATTGTATGAAATATGTTCGTACGGGATGATCTGGTCAGTTATGTTTTCGTAACGAGTAGCTGAATGAACAAAAACGAAAATTTTTCTAAGTATGGATCATACGGGATGATCCCAATTCGTACATGCTTTCACGAGA
>NW_021374252.1:0-212 GCF_001605985.2 Dendrobium catenatum
GAGATAATTATGAAACAAGTTCATCAACTTGCAAGATACGTATGAGATGCATAATAACAAGAAGATGAATAAGACTTCCACTTTCTCCAATTTCAATTTGAATAAATCTTAATTCAAAAGAAGTTATGTATGGATATCATAATGGGTGAACCCAAATATGATAATAATTTATTTGTTTATTTTACTACTGAAGAAGGAAACTGTCAAAAATG
>NW_021374253.1:0-366 GCF_001605985.2 Dendrobium catenatum
TAAACTTTATATTTCTCTACCGCCGCGAATACTCCTGGCGCAACAGTTACCAATTTTTTTCTCTTTTTTTTTTTCAATCTATTTGCAGCATTCTAATGATATTGACATAATCAATCGAATCTGTCTTTTCATTCTTATATATTTATTTATATGGACATTCTCAAAATATATATATACATGGAATCATAATTTTATAAAAAAAAAAAGTGCAATATTTCTCAAATATAAATTAAATTAAATTAGGAGGAACATCAAATATAAGTGACATGACATCATATGATAATTGTAAAAATAAATTAAGAAAATGTGCAAAATTCGTCGAAAAAATATCTTTATGGAGGATTTACAATGGTAAAATGTAGAAAA
>NW_021374254.1:0-252 GCF_001605985.2 Dendrobium catenatum
CTACACCAACAACTCCTTCCACATTCTTCATAATACCCATCTCCACCTGGAGCATAAGGAGGCTGAGGGAGCTGAGGAGGAAGATACCCTGCACCTATTCTTGCACCTGCTCTGATCTGCCAACACTCAGCTGTATCAGCTGGCGGAGCGGTTCAACTAGTGGGAGGCTCGGTTTGACTCTTACATTGCTATATAGGAGTAGTAGCATGCAGAGGATGTGTGAGACCTCGTTCCTTTGCTGTTGCTGTAGCT
>NW_021374255.1:0-264 GCF_001605985.2 Dendrobium catenatum
CTATAGATTATTCTAATATTCCTTGAGAATGTATTCAATTGGTAGAGAAAAGGGATTCGATTGGTGGCAAGAAGGGATTCTTTTTACTTGTTTTTATAAATTGGAAGTTGGAGATTTAGGATTATTCTGATATTTTCTATAAATTATTTATTTATATTTTAGTCTTAGCATAAATTTAGTTATCATTTAAATGCATATTAAAAATTTAGTATCAATATCTATTTAAGTTTTTAAATTCCATCTAATACTTTATATTATTATTAT
>NW_021374256.1:0-1473 GCF_001605985.2 Dendrobium catenatum
CTATTCTAAGGACGAAGGGTTCTCTGCACACACTAGAGAGTTGAAAGGACGAAGTTTCTCTCCCACACATAGGAGAGTTATGAAAGGACGAAGGTCTTTGCCCCCACTAGGAGAGTGTGAAAGGATTGAAGGGTTCTTCTGCCCACACTAGGACAGCGGAAAGGACGGAACGATTCTCTGCCAACACTGAGGATAGTGTAAAAGGAATGACAGTTCTCTGACTCACCGGTATGTGGAAAAGAGTGTTTATAAAGGCTTCTCTTTCCTTGCGGTGGGTCGCAAAAGGAAGACATTATTTGGTATTTAGTGCCAAATACTCATAGGGCATCAATCTTCTTTGAGGAGGGATGTAGGTCTTGGTTTTAGACCGAACCACTATAATCTTGTGTCGTTTATTTTACTGCTTTTATTTTCTGCATTTTTTGTTTAAAAAGTTGTGGTTAAAAAAAATCATTTTATAAAAAAATTTCATTAAGTTCACTTTTCGATTTTAAAAGATCAAAAATGGATAAATTTTTTTTAAACTACCAAATTCTGCCCCCCCTCTTGGTACCTTGGTGACATTAACTTAGGTTTAACAACCTATTCACTAGAGTCAACACAGCATGTAGTGAAAACCACGAAAAACCCACCACACATCAGAAAAGTAAAAATTAACCTAGACTAAGACCAGAGTTGGTTGTCCTAGCAAACCATCTAAACTATGTGAGGTAGGCTGCGTGGCTTGGATATGTCTTATATATGATATTTGATTAAAGTTGCTTAATGTTTTGATTGGCTGAAAGGTTTAAGGGAATTTTAATTAAAGTTTAAATATTAATGACTAAAAATTAATTTTAAGATGTGTTTTAAAGGTTGGGTTAAGGTTATCTAAATTTTTAAGTAATATTTGAATTTTCTTAGAATTTTTTGGATTATTTAAATGCATTAATTAATGGGGTCAAAAGTTGACTTTTAATTAAGTTTAAAATTTGGAAAATTAGCATTTTTGAATTTTTGCAATTTTCAATAAATATTAGAATTTTAATTTGTGTTGAATGCTTTTGATTTTGAACAATTTGAAATTTTTTTGAATTAGTTATGATTTTTAGAAATTTGGGTATTTGTTGAAATATTAAATTGATTTAATTAAGTGGATTTTAATGATTTGAATCCAAATGAACTCGAAGCTCCTTGAAATCACCCTAAAGGTCAGGAATGTCCTAAGGAGAGATTTCCAAGTGTTTACAAAATTTCTAAATTTTTTAATTAGATTTAATTAATTAAATTAATCAAATAATAAATTTTAATTAAAATTAAATTAAACTTAAATTTAAAATCAAATCAAAGGGGTAAGTTAAGATTTAAATTCTTATCAATTTGAAGTATTATATGTAATTTTCTAATTTAAATTTGATTTACTAAATTTTTTTGATGTTTTGAGGGTTAATTGAGGGGCTTAATTACTTTTAGAATCAGTGAGAAAATTTCTAT
>NW_021374257.1:0-260 GCF_001605985.2 Dendrobium catenatum
CTGCTAATGTATCATTATTTATGTCGTAATATGAATGTTGCCCTACACTTTGTCTAGGTTGAACTCTTGGAACCTGCCCTAATCCATCTTCCACAATTCTCGGAACATCCCTAACACTAGCCATAAATGATTCAGATGTACGTGTGGGCCTAGTACATAAAAGTTCAGTTAGGCGTAAGGACTACTTCAGTAAATCAGTTTACATATACAATGATTTATACTTACATAAATTCTTCAACCGGTGGTGCAACAAAGTGGAG
>NW_021374258.1:0-490 GCF_001605985.2 Dendrobium catenatum
ATTTCATGCATTAAGTAGGGGGAAAAGGCTAGGGTTAGGTTTATGTGAAATTTTCTGAAGGTTCTCTTGTTTTTCTTTGGTGGCTAGGGCTCTAGATTGTATTCTAGAGATTGGGAGAGTGCGATCCTCCTCTCGAATAGAGGATCTTTGTATCTTTGCTATTTTTCTTTCATCTACCAGTAAAATACAAGTGTTTGAGTGATTTTTTCTCCAATTTCCTCTCAGAATTTCACTGTTTTGATCCACTGTTTGCTGTTTTCCTGCTGTAAACAGCAGAATTCATTGAGATTTGCTTCAGACTATGGTTAGGAAATACTTGAAATCAAGTATTTTTTATCAAATTGGTATCAGAGCAAGTCTTGGGATCAATCGTGGGCTATTTTTGACCAATTTCAGCAGTTGAAATTGTACCGGCGAAGGAGAAAATTGCTGAATTTTTTTTCAGATCTTGATATCTTCTCATAAATTACAAGCCGTAGGAGATGGCGGC
>NW_021374259.1:0-204 GCF_001605985.2 Dendrobium catenatum
GTCGACAAGGTTCGAACCAACAAATAAATATGTGGCCGTGACGATCAGAATATTTATCTTAATACATTCATATTAGGCCTTCAATGCCTAAAATCAAAAGAATTCACTTACAAGGGCAAAAAGCCTACGAAACCCGATCCTCTGTCAACAGCCTGACATAGTTGACAAAGGTTCAATCCATAAAGAGAAATGACCCCAAACACC
>NW_021374260.1:0-235 GCF_001605985.2 Dendrobium catenatum
TTGGCCGAACAAACTCCCGAAATGGAGAAAGTTACCTTCACGGCAGCAAGCTCCTGTTGCTTCTCCCGATTCCATAGGAAGGGAAAGTCGGTCTAGGAGCAAAGTCAGACAGCGACTGAGGAGTCGGGTAGAGGGGGATAGGGCACGTCCTGGAGATCGGGTGGCTTTGGTCGGACAGGGAGATCGTGAGGTCGTTTGCTGTGTGGGATCGGATAGAGATGGAAGAGGCATCGCG
>NW_021374261.1:0-439 GCF_001605985.2 Dendrobium catenatum
ATGTAGCAGAATTTGATCTAGCCCTCAAAAGTTCTTTGTCCCTTGAAAAAATTTGTAGAGGATTATAATACCTTTTCAACAAGCCCAAGGTCATCATAATCCCTCCATAGTATTGTATGATATTCTCACTTTTCTTTAAAACTTCAATTTGAAACTGCAAAAAATTTACATCACATAAAGCCTCCAAACATCATAAGTTGGAAGATTATATTGCCCTAAACAAGTGTTTCAAATTTCATCCAATTGTATGGAGTATTTTGAGAGTTATGAGATTTTAAAATTCTAGTTCATTTTTGAACTATTGATCCTAGATAAATTTGTCCTGTCCGATCTTTCCGTCGGCTAAGATCAATTTGCTGAGTCGGATTAGTTAAAATCATGTCTGTGGTTCTAATTCGATGCATCAGAGGACATATGGCAGACTTCAAAATGGTTTTTC
>NW_021374262.1:0-2904 GCF_001605985.2 Dendrobium catenatum
GCATTTAAATCAATCCAATTAATCCCTTGATTTAAATCTCAACCAATTAAGCACTATTCCCTCTTAATTAACCCTAGATGTGGTCAAGGCCGTCTATCTAAAGCCTAGGTCTATAGATAGGCTTGTTTGGGTTCCTTCTAAGGGACTTTTGCAATTGCTTCTTCCCAAAGCTTCCTAAGCTCGATTGTTTTTATGTGAGAGCTCCCCTAGCCTCCTTCCACCTTTTCCAAGCTAGATCCACTGACCAAAGCCCGCCGGTGGTGAGATCTCCCGACGAACGAAAGCCAAATCCTTCCAAGAGAGATTCCCATTGATCCATCACATTTCAAAATGTGATTTCTTCTATAAAATGGAGCATCGACAATCTACAAGTGCAATAAGCCTATGATCTCCTGAATCCATCATTTGGATTAAGTATAATCCACAACCATAGTCTAGGACACTTAGGGTTAATCAGCTTTTTAATAAATGTGTTTTAAACCCTAAAACTACTTCCCCATTGAATATGTTCATGTACTTAATTTAAGTTTAAATTATCATCCTAAATTTCATCCAGTATTTTGAGAGAACAACACCAAAACCCCAGTGTTTAAGGGTTGTTTTGGATTCTCCAATATTCCTCTATGTGATTAAATAATTGATCTTTGATATTTATGGTTTCAAAATCCTTGAAACTACTATTTTCAAAATTCTAAACTCGTTGTTCGATCCTATTGGTTTAAGTCCCATTCCCACTTGTATCACAGCGTCTATTCCAGACACGAAAAAACACGACGATGCCCGGTTGTTGACTGTTTAAAGGTCGAAAGACCAACATGCGACCGTAAATCACGGACAATGATTACGCTGAGACACCAATCCATGCCAAACTTAACAACCGCCACTGCGTTAGGAGCCAACCTAGGATCGCCACATAACTTGCCAGCTTTGTTTATTAATAATTGTTTTTAAACAAATTTATTTCTTTTTTAAACTTAGAATTACTTAAATTAATTATTTAAAAAATCCAAAAAAAAAAAACATAATATGTATTCAAAATCTCAAAAAATTTTATTTCCTTTTATATTTAAAATTATTTAAAAACCCATATTTTAAACATTAATTAATATTTTTAAAATAGTATCTGTACTAAATAATTTTTAAAAAAATAAATGTTTTGTAATCAATTATATTTTAAATAATCAAATGATATTTTTAAATTATATAATAATTTAGAATTAATTTAATTTAGGATATTATTTTTATTTTAAATAAGTTTTTACTATTTAAATGCTGTAAATTAATTATTAATATCTAATAATATTAATTAAATTAAATTATATAAATTTGATATAATATTTTTAATTCTAATATTAGAGATATTTCTTATTATTTAATTCTAAATTAAGTAAATTATTATTTTTAGTAATTTATTTTTAATTAATATTTAAATTCTTAATAATACATTAATTAAAATTTAAAATTCCAAATATTTTTGCTGAGAACATTCACTTTTTGCCTTCAAAGACTCGGCCTTCACACTCTGTGCGCTTACCCCGCTGAGTTGTAGAGAAAGTGTTAGTTATGCGCCCCTTCAAATGTCCTGTTACCCTGTAGATAGCTGAGCACCTGCTCATTTCCCCACTCCCATTATGCATGTAGCCAATGCAACCGATGGTTGGCATCCAATGTTTTAGACCACTCAAGTTCAATCCACTCATCTTGTGTTAAGTGCATCAACACCTTACCCCACCAGTATTCTGACTACGTGGTCCCGCAGCACTGGCAGCAGAGGCAGTAGTTGCTCCTTTCATTATTCTAATGGAGATAGCTCGTGTTTGGGTTCTCCCTTCTACTTCCTCTAGAAAGAGAGGTACCCAGACCGAGCTCCTTTCACCTTCTTCCCATCGGGTTTCTGTGTTAACTCAACAATGTCACCCAAAGACCACTAAGCAAACCTTGGCACTTCTTGTAGCTCATATTCCCCTAATCCTTCAGGTAGTAGGTTAAGACCTAGCTTCCTCCTCTACCTCCAGCCTTGAGAGAATGGCCCAGAGGAATAAAAATCAAAGATTTTGGTTAGCTACATCTGAAGCAGTCAGGCAGTAGATAGCATAGGCAATGGCTTAGTAGTAGATGATTTAGAGAAGGGTGGTCCACTTGTAGCGGGATCCACGCCCACTTCCAATTATAACTACCCCGGAGGTTGTAGTGACACCTGATGTTACAAATCTATTTTTGGATTATGATTTTGATGATAGCAAATAAATCTTGCCTTTTTCTCTATTGACTTTTCAGAAACAGCTCAAGATAGGGTAGATTAGGGTTGAGTCAGTCTGTAATTTTATTTTTTCCCTCTTGAGTCAATTATAATATTTAGTGTGACTAATGCAATGTAACCCTACACACACACACTTGAGAGACTTAGAATTTTTGTTTTTACTCAAATCGGCCAGGATGATATTTACATCGTCCTGGACGATCGGGCTTAAAACAGAAAATCTAATCAGGGGTTCTTAATTAAGGCAGCCATCATTAGCAAATCATCCTGGATGATACGTGTATCGGCCAGAACGATAGGATCAAAACAGAAAGAATCTATCGCCATAAACAATTAAGGTATTCTGTATTTTTGGAAATTTTCCATGACGATCTTGGATCGACCTGGACGATATTCATAATTATTCCTTAATTAATCAGACAAATCAAGGAAGTAATTAAGGATGATTGATACGATCACATCATCCTGGATGATCGCATGATCGGCTAGGACGATCTATTCAAAAACCCTTAGTTACTTCTGGAGGATTAATATCGGCCAGCACAAATTCAGGGCGATGCTTTGGATGATTTTCCTCTGATTTGAACTGATCGGCCTGGACGATCGTGATATCATCCGGGATGATCAAGCCAATTTTCAATCAT
>NW_021374263.1:0-214 GCF_001605985.2 Dendrobium catenatum
TTGGAGGAGTATTTATGTCTCGGTAGTTGAGGGAGAAGGCAGCACCTTGATTTTCTAATTCACTATCAGAGTCTGATTCCAGATCAATGTACACAGGTGCTGCTCTTCTATCTAATGAAGCACGGCCTCGACCTCGTGCCCTTAAGGCCATCCTCCCACCTCTTTGAGGTAATGTGCTTGGAGGCCTAAGGACAACGATATCAGAGTCGTCTTC
>NW_021374264.1:0-248 GCF_001605985.2 Dendrobium catenatum
GCTAGTCATTTATTTTACCTCAAGAATCCACCGAATGCACTTGACATTGTTCACGTGCATATTAAAATCTAAATCAGCCCATTGAGGCTGTCAAACAAATTGAAGGTTATAAAACAATATAGGAGAGAATGTTAGGAGAGAAAATATATCAATAAATAAGAAATTAAAACCAAACATAAATAGCCAATCTAAAACTTACAGTTAAGCCATTTATTATGTAATCTGCAGTCTCAAAATTAAGTTTAGGG
>NW_021374265.1:0-363 GCF_001605985.2 Dendrobium catenatum
AAGAGAGAGTAAAAGGATTCAAAGTACTCTGCCTCACTAAGCCGGTAGAAAGATTTTGTAAGGGCATCTCCACCTTGCCATGGGGGTAAAAGGAGAGACACTACTTATAATACAATACCTAAAAATAAGGTTTTTAGGGAGTGGTCGTAGGTCAAGTTGATCGAACCACTATAATTCTTATGTGTTCTTTCTATTTACTTTTGCATTTTTTTCTTGATTTATTCTATGTTTGAAATCTCTGATTTTAGTTATTGTAAAAGTGGTTTTACTTTCGCATTGTGGGATAAAATTATTTGTTTTATAATATTAAAAAAGATTTTCTTTTTCTTAATTTTTTTTTAAAAATAACTAATTCACCCCCCC
>NW_021374266.1:0-254 GCF_001605985.2 Dendrobium catenatum
ATGGGGGACATTTCAAACTGTCATAAAAATGATCTTAAATTTTTTATCATCCCGGACGAACACCTATTTGTCTGTACTATCGTCTTATTCAAAAGTCTATACGAAAGGATGCCTCGTAGCTTGTGTGAGTACGAAAAGTCATTTTATTTTTTGACTCACTCGTTCATCCATATGAAATATTTTTTGTACGTACGAACCATAAATCGTACGGGAAAAAATTCTTTTCATCTTTATGAATTCTCATTTTTTCTTAA
>NW_021374267.1:0-306 GCF_001605985.2 Dendrobium catenatum
AATAGTGATAACCAAAATTACAAAGAGATCCTTACCTTTGAGTAACCTTGTGAACCCTTCACACTCCATTTGCAAGAAATCTCTCTAATACTCTCTTTTAATTGCCCTAGAAAAATTATGAAGACAAGACTTTTTTATGTCAATTTTAATTGATCTTTTATACTTATGACACGAAAAACTATCCAGAAAAATAAAAATTTCAATTTTGAGCGTACACGATCATATAGTATGATCATATTTCATATATACGAACAGTTCAAAAACTGTTGCATACAACTTGTTATGAATCGATATGAAAATATTTCA
>NW_021374268.1:0-305 GCF_001605985.2 Dendrobium catenatum
ACAAACTTAATTCATTTTATTGAGAGTATTCTTAAGCATCACCCATGATATAATTAATTATAGGAACAAAGTCCCAAATCCAAAACCCAAGATATATATTATAATGTACCAAATAAAAATATGTCATAAGAAATTTTTATGAGTTTTGATAGGTAAATGAAGTTTGAAAATTTTCTTGATTTCTTTCCCTATCTTCTCAGGTGAACATTCTACATGAAATATCTTTCATATTTTTTCCCTATCTATAATATATTAAGTAAAAATTATTAAAAAATGATAAATAAAATATAGAGCTAGCCTAATAG
>NW_021374269.1:0-204 GCF_001605985.2 Dendrobium catenatum
GAAGGCTCATTCATGCCCTAGCACTCTCTCTCCCATCCAAGGCTCCTCCAGACGAACTCTCATTCTTTCTGAGTTCTCTCTAGCTTCTCCCTCATTTCCCCACTCAAACCCCGACGGTCAAGGCCGCCTCCGACGATCCTCCGGCGAGCTCAACACCCAATCCGTCCAAGGCTTGTACCAGGCGATTCGTGGAGCATCGGAGCT
>NW_021374270.1:0-365 GCF_001605985.2 Dendrobium catenatum
CTCGTCCATACGAGCTAACCGGGCCGGATCGTGACAGCTTCCCTCTCATTTTAAACCAAATTGGGAAGTTACTTAAGTCCCAATTAAAACTGAAATTATAATTTCAGAATTTGATTAGGATTTATTTACTTAACCATGGGCCCCACCTAATGAAAATTAATTTCCCCTCTCCTCTCTACATGGCCGGCCAACCCCTTCCCTTTTCCCCTTTTAATTTTCTTTAGTATCTCTTTAACCCCTTCCCTCCTAATCCTAATTTCAATTTCAAATTCTGAATTAGAAGGGTGCCAATTCCGGAAATCTGAAATCAATTTTAGAATTCTAGCTTTTATCCCCCACAACTCTACCCGCCCCTACCCCCTCTC
>NW_021374271.1:0-1500 GCF_001605985.2 Dendrobium catenatum
TATCGATTTCAACCAGCAAACGAGCGACAGACGGACGTGAACCCACCGCCATCGGTGGGTTGCTTTATACTACTAGAATAGCTGAGTTATTTTTCCCACAATAACTTTAAAATTAATTTTATTAAACATTGTAGTCATCCCAAATAAATCCTAAATTAGCAAAAGCAATGGGCAGTACATAAATCCAAAATTTTACTTTTGAGACTTCGTTTGGGAAAGCTTTTTTGCTGCTTTTCAAAGCAACTTTTTTGTGTAAAATTTTTGTGAATTAGAAATTTGTGTACTAAAAAGTCGTTTTAGAAAGCAACAAGAAAACTGTCCCAAACGAAGCTTGAATTGCTGAAAAAGAGAGAAATGGAAAAAATGTAATTAATGGTTACAGAATGTAAAGGTATTTTTAAAAAGAGAGAATTCAAATAAATTCGAGCAAAGCATTTTGGTCAAAGCCAGCAATATAAGCTTAGAGATAAGAAAGAAGAAAAAGACTTCGGTAAATATACACTCTTTTTCAACTCCTCAAATCTTTATGTCACACTCATCAAATATTTGCCCTAATCCCGCTTATATAATTTTAGGAAAACTTTTGTAAGAAAACATTTTGATAAAAAATTTACCAAAATAAATTTCAAAATTATTAAATTAATTTTAAATAAAATATAATAAATAAATAATCAATCAAATTTAATTTACGCTGCTCTCAAAATAAATCAAATAAACTCAAAACTCATACTAACAAAAAATATTCTAATCCAATTTTTTCTACGAACGCAATCAATATAATTAAATTGCATCATATGTTAAAATAATAATATTAATTAATTAATTATTTCAGCATATCATGATACGAATTTTTTATCAATATATGCTTCGGAAACTATTAAATTTAGGCTTTGTTTGGGACGGCTTTGTTACGGCTTCTTGAACAGCTTTCTTATACAAAAAATTTTAAGCAGCTTTAAGAGCCGGTAAGAAAGTCGTCCCAAATGAAACCTTAGTGATGCAAACGAAAAATTCGCGCCATATTAAAAAATTCGCGCCATATTAATCTCAGAGCTAATTCAAACATTTCCAAGCTCATCTTAATAACACAACATAATAAACTTCAAAGGACTTAAATTTAGATTAAGGCTTTGTTTGGAATGGCTTTTTTACTACTTCTTAAAGCAGCTTATTATTGTAAAAATTAATTTTTTTAGTAGAAAGAAGCTTTAAGAAGCAATAAGAAAGTTATCACAAACGAAGCCTAAGATCAGTGCTATATATAATATTCAAATTATCTTATTTTTAAATCATATTCTAATATAATTTATATTAGAATATCTTAATATAAATCATTTTTTCCAAATTTTTATCCATAATAAATTGTCAAAAACAACCCTCTACCACTCCTATAAAACCCCATGCACACTTCCCCCTTCCCATCCACCTCTCTCCACCCTCCCAATCAAAGCCATGGCTCCCAATCTCCTCCTCCCTGCCCTTCTCCTCTCTCTCCTAACC
>NW_021374272.1:0-477 GCF_001605985.2 Dendrobium catenatum
TTTGTCCCTTAGGTCTTTCAACAAGCTCCCAAACATTGTTTCTAACAAATTGATTCAATTCTTCTTGCATTGCTAAAATCCAAAACTCATCAGTAAGGGCTTGGTTAATGGTGGTGGATTCAGTCATTGGATAAAGGCAGAGTGGTTCACCTCCTTCCTAAGTCCATGTCTAGTCTTAACTCCACTAGAAGGGTCTGCTAAGATTAAATCCTTGGGGTGACTTGTAGAGTATCTCCAATCTCTAGGCAAACTGTGAGAAGATCCAACCCTTTCATCCAAATCAATATTTTATACTCCTTGGGTGACTTCTCCCACTCCTTCATTATTTTGGTGTTCTACCCCCTTCCTTAAATTTTCTACTCCACTTGTAATCTCTCCAACATCATCATCATCTTCAACTCTAGATTTCCTAGGATCAGACTCATTAAATACTACATGGATTGTCTCTTCCACCATCAAAGTTCTCTTATTAAACAC
>NW_021374273.1:0-405 GCF_001605985.2 Dendrobium catenatum
ATAAAATGAACTACATCAGAATAACAAAAACCAAAACCGGCAAACCCAACGAAGAGCACTGGTTGCCTGAAGCAGCAGCAAAAGACCATCCACGTGCCCAAAAAGCAGTCATGGTTGCCCAAAAGACCATCCAAAGATGCAAAACTGATGTAGATCAATAACATCATCGTCCTTCAAAAAATCACGAAGCAGCCACATCGAATTCAGACGAACATTGGAACCAGCCTCAAAATCACAGCAGCAAAGAGCATACCAGAACACCACATCAATCCAGAATAGCACTGAACCTATCTTTAAGGCTATCATAGTTCTTCCACTTAACAGTTTTAGCATGAATAGCTTGAGAAATCACCTCCTTCAGCTCAGAATGACCCTTCCAGGTATTAGAAAATCTGCGGGAATTCC
>NW_021374274.1:0-207 GCF_001605985.2 Dendrobium catenatum
CAGGACGATCCAAAATCGGCCTAGACGATCCCATTCCAGAAAAATCAGTTGTTTCACTATCGTCCCGGACGATCTTGGGAGGAAAAATCAAATCTAAGAGGCAAACAAAGGAACGAGCTCTCACACATGTTCAGTTCAGGGAAAACCAATCTGTCAAGTCTTGGGGTGATGGGAGGAAGATGAAAGAAAACAGGACACTTAAGAGGG
>NW_021374275.1:0-278 GCF_001605985.2 Dendrobium catenatum
TCTTCCACTAATATAAATATTTTTATATAACATAGTGTGAAATTGATACTCAGAAATTTTTAGAGGTGGTGGTAGTGTGCGTCTTTCAAGTGATTCTTGACGACAGTTATGACGGTGGTGGCTATGGCGAAGGCGATGGGCTCAAGGTTGAGGCATTTGAGAGGAAGTTGCTATGACTTAGGGTGCATAAAGTATGATTTGTTCTTGGATTTATTTTAAGATCTATGTAAGTTTTAATAAATAAAATAAATAAAATAAAATACACACACACACACACA
>NW_021374276.1:0-260 GCF_001605985.2 Dendrobium catenatum
CATTCCTAAACAATTACACATGATTTAAGAAACATTCCTAAACTAATCAAACACAATTTAGGAAACATTCCTAAACAATTAAACATAATTTAGGAAACCTTCCTAAACAATTAAACATAATTTAAGAAATTTTTCTAAACAAATTAAACATAATTTAAGAAACATTCATAAACAATTGAACATAATTTAAGAAACCTACCTAAACAATTAAACAACTTCTCCTTGATTCCTCCTCACACAATGAATAATAACTTGAATTC
>NW_021374277.1:0-240 GCF_001605985.2 Dendrobium catenatum
CTCTTCAGGCGCCTCGTCTATATAGACGGTGAGAGCCCGAAGGGCGCGATCCTTGCACATGTGCCCTGGAACAAACTTCTCCTCACATCTGAAACAAAGGCCCTTGGCCCTCTTCTCCTGCATCTCCTCCTCAGTCAATTTCTTGAAGCTTCCAGCAGATCTGGTCACCCCGCTCTTCTCCTTTCCACTCTCTCTAGGGAAATTAGGGCTTGGCCCTTTTGGAGCCAAGTAAGTGGTACT
>NW_021374278.1:0-227 GCF_001605985.2 Dendrobium catenatum
AAGGGGTTCTCCCACCAAGTAATAAGAGCAAGGATAGTCATCAAGCCAAGCATCATTTGATAAAGCCCTATCCAATTTGATGTGTATGAGGTTAGCATCTTGTTGGTTATACCATGTGTAAAAGTGCCCAGAAGAAGCAAGATCCTTGAGATTTGAGTCAAAGCACAACGATTGAAGTTCTCCAAGCTTACTAAAATGCAGAAGAGAGCCCCCGGCTTTTTCATTTT
>NW_021374279.1:0-440 GCF_001605985.2 Dendrobium catenatum
TCACAGTGGTAATACCCACATAGACTAGTGGGACCCTATGGGGAGTGAAAGTGACCTCAACTCATTCATAAGACCAATCAGGCGACTGAGCTTCGTGTATGAATGGTAGGATGGGTCACAAAAGGGAGTAGGAGAATTGATCTTCTGCTAGAAGCTCAAAGTTCTCAAAGTAGTGATGTTGATATCCGAGGCAAGGTATACCACATCATTACAAGGAAAACAGCTCTAGGTAGTAAAGTGGACACCCTCACTACCTGAGTGTAGTAATCATGTATAAGAGAAGGAAAACAGCTCTAGGTAGTAAAGTGGACACCCTCACTACCTGAGTGTAGTAATCATGTATAAGAGTGAAGAATCATCAAGAGGGTCATAGTGGTAACACCTACCTTGATCGGGCAGGACTCTGTGGGGAGAAAAAGCAACAACACAACATTCATAGA
>NW_021374280.1:0-200 GCF_001605985.2 Dendrobium catenatum
AGAGTTGTAGGGGAAGTATGTTAGAACTATATTGTAAGCCTAGAATGACATTAGGTCTCATAAATACATACTTTACATGTTGATCATGCTATGTTTGAATCTTATTAGGACATTCTCAATCTCGAGGGAGCTCATTTACACCATATTTTTTAATTAACTCAATCGAGCCTTGATCAAAGAATGTTTGAATATTGATCAAA